>NC_065446.1:143857541-144132541 GCF_917563875.1 Diabrotica virgifera virgifera | reverse complement strand
GTACATTCCACCATTAAAAATTCATTTTATGCTGGTAGACACATTGACTGGACTAATTTACTTTACATCAATCAAATTAATAACTGTAATTATAAAAAAACTATTGTTACTGGTTTTGCTTTCCTTCTAAAGAAATGGTATACACTTCATACATGTTGAACAACGAACCATGGACACAACATAATGTAATAGATTGACTAAAATTATTTAAATATTTTAATATGTGTGTGATTGTCCTTCTAGTAAAGTTTCAACTTTTTCAACCAATCTCAACGACTAGTGAGTAAACAAAATATACATTGTAATTACTTAATTTTTATATTTATAAATTTTGTAGATGTCTTGAAAAAGAATTAAATATAATTCGAAAGCTTGACAGTAAGTCAAAGAGTTTTCTTTGTCTTGTGGGCCAAATAAACTGACTGCATCCTCAAGAGTCACTACTTTGATATATATATATATATATATATATATATATATATATATATATATATATATATATATATATATATATATATATATATATATATATATATATATATTTTATGTGTGTGTATATATAAATGGTGTAGAAGTATTTAAATTTGAAATAAATATTAAACCTCATTTTGGATGGTGAAAAAGGATTTATTTCGCGACCGTCATCGCGACCGTCATCTCTTCGACGAAATAAATTTTGTACGTATCTATATTATGTGTACCAATACATAAATTGTATAGAAGTATTTAAATTTAAAATAAATGTAAAACCTATTTTTCGATAGGGAAAAAGATTTATTTCGCGACCCTCATCGCGACCGTCATCTGTTCGGTGAAATAAATTTTGTACGTATATGTATTGAAGTGAAAACTTCTTTAGGATCGTTGTGCACTTTTTGGATGGGAAAAAGTATTAAATTGGCGACCTTCATTGCGACCGTCATCGCCTCGAAGAAATAAATTTTTGAAGTGAAAACTTCTTGAGGGTTGTTGTGCACTTTTTGGATGGGGAAAAAGTATTAAATTAGCGACCGTCATCGTTTCGACGAAATACATTTTTGAAGTGAAAATTTCTTTAGAGACGTTGTGCACTTTTTAGATAGGGAAAAAGTATTGAATTAGCGAACGTGATCGCGACCGTCATCGCTTCGGCAAAATAAATTTTTAAAGTGAAAACTTGTTTTGGGGACGTTGTGCACTTTTTAGATGGGGAAGAAGTATTGAATTAGCGACCGTCAACGCTTCGGCGAAATAAATTTTTGAAGTAAAAACTCCTTTAGGGACGTTGTGCACTTTTTGGATGGGGAAAAATTAATAAATTTGGATGGGGAGAAAGTAATAAATAAGCGACCGTCATCTTTTCGACGAAATAAATATGTGAAGTGAAAACTTCTTTAGGAACGTTGTGCTCTTTTTGGATGGAAAAAAGTATTAAATTATCGACCGTCATCGCGACCGTCATCGCTTCGATGAAATAAATTTGTAAAGTAAAAACTTCTTGAGGGACGTTGTACACTTTTTGGATGGGCGAAAAATATTGAATTAGGGACCGTCATCGCTTCAACGAAATAAATATTTGAAGTGAAACTTCTTTAGGGACGTTGTGCACTTTTTCGATGGAAAAAAGTATTAAATTAGCGATCGTCATCGTTTCGATGAAATCAATTTTTGAACTGGAAACTTCTTGAGGGACGTTGTGCACTTTTTGGATGGGGAAAAATATTAAATTAGCGACCTTTATCGCTTCGACGAAATAAATTTTTGAAGTCAAAAATTTCTTTAGGGACGTTGTGCACTTTTTGGATAGGAAATTAGGGACCGTCATCGCTTGGACGAAATAAATATTTGAAGTGAAACTCCTTTAGGGACCTTGTGCCATTTTGGATGGGGTAAAAGTATTAAATTAGGGACTGTCATCCATCGCTTCAACGAAATAAATATTTGAAGTGAAACTTCTTTAGGGACGTTGTGCACTTTTTCGATGGAAAAAAGTATTAAATTAGCGACCGTCATCGCTTCGATTAAATCAATTTTTGAAGTGGAAAGTTCTTTAGGGAATGTGTGCACTTTTTGGATGGGGAAAATATTATATTAGCGACCCTTCATCGCTTCGACGACATAAATTTTTCAAGTGAAAACTTTTTTAGGGACTTGTGCACTTTTTGTATGGAGGAAAAGTATTGAATTAGGGCCGTAATCGCTTCGACGAAATAAATATTTGAAGTGAAACTTATTTAGGGACGGTGTGCACTTTTTCGATGTAAAAAAGTATTAAATTAGCGACTATCATCGCTTCGACGAAGTAATTATTTAAAGCGAAAACTTCTTGAGGGACGTTGTGCACTTTTTGGATGGGGAAAATTATTAAATTAGCGACCGTTATCGCTTCGACGAAATAAATTTTTGAATTGAAAATTTCTTTAGGGACGTTGTGCACTTCTTGGATGGGGAAAAATATTGAATTTGCGACCGTCATCACTTCGCTGAAATTTTGTACATATATAAATTATGTGTATGTATACGCATACGCATACACATAGATGCATACGCATCGCGTATATCGTATATGATGTAGGTATAGCTTAACTAAAAGCATTGAGCTCGTAATTTGTATACTATAAGAAGTTTTCACTTCTGTCGGCACTCCCACCAGTGCCTTCAATTTTTTTTATTTTGGACGCCAATAAGAGAATTTCTTTCCTTAAAGTACAAGAAATCTGACAATTAATTTTTTTTTAATACAGCAGCCTCCAAAAACCACCCCTGAGAATGAAACTAGGAAAAAATTGAAAATTAATAAATGGAAGCAGTTGTAGTCATCAATATGTTTAAACCTGTTAAAGTTTTGTTGTTTTATTTACAATGTAACTAATAGTTCGATATTTTTATATGTAACTACCCTTAAAAACTACCCCTCATACAGTTATTAAAAAATGGCTGAGATTATGAAATCATTTTATTTTCAATCTTAAATAGAAAAAATGTATATTATTTAAATACAAAACACCTGATACATACAAGTTTTTAACTTGATTCAACCCCTAAAAACTACCTCTTATCAAAAAAATTAGGAAAAAATATTTTTGAAAGCTTGAAGTAATGGAATTCGTTAAGAAAATTAAATTTAATTGTTGCTCATGATATAATGATATATTTATAAAATTTGTATCCAATAAAAATATACCTTTGAGGGAAATTAAACTTTTTAAATTTCACATTTTGATGATAATGAAAAATACTTATTTTACAACATTAAGTATAAAATTAATATGATTTTTAAAGTACATATATATCAATAATTTAACTTCAACTTCCAAGTCATGTATAAAAGAATAAATACTCCAAAAACATCAAAATTTAGATGCTCCGTAATTTTCAAACATTATCTCTACAAAAATGTATTTGATCTTTTATCAATAACTCAGCTTCCTTTACGCTCTTTGCTTTCATTCTCACATCATTTTGTAGGGAATTTCATAAGCTATAAGACCATAAGAGTTGCAATCTTTCTAGGCGCTTTTGTTCAGTGATTTTTAATGTTAAACGGCTAAAAAGACGCTCTTTTTGCATTGAAATCAATACTTTAAACGCTAATATCTCGCTTAATTATTTATTAGCTACGTAACTTATAAAAAAGCAAAATTTTCAGTAGCGTCAGAACCCTTGTTTTTTTCATAAATCCAATATTTTTCAGATATTTTGAAAAAAAAGTTATTTTTTGAAAAATCAAAAAAAAAATTTACTTAAAACAAGTTTTTTCAAAATGTAATTGTTCTAAATCATTCAAACTTTTGAAACGTGTTGTCGGTACATAAATAAAGTTAATTTTATATGGGCTACGGTTAATATTAATTTTTCCGCATATGGCATACATTTTACCGTCAATTTTTCTTTTATTAATTCGAGGTATTCGATTAATTTTCGTCATACCTTGCTTAATTTTTATGCTAGAGGCTTTTGTCAAAGCTTATTTTGAAGGTATAAAAAGTACTTTATAAATGTTTATTAACATTTTCTCTGAACAATTAATCATTTTCCGTTATTTGAGCTCAATCTTTGCGTAAATTTACGAAAAGCAAAAAATTCGTTTTCAATGACTCGTAAGTTGCTTAATGTTATCTAAAAAATTTAATTAGAACCGACTAGTTTCTTTGTTTTTTTATAAGCTTTAATTTTAACAGGGATGATTTTTTCCTGGAAATGCGTAACTTTCGAGTTATTCGCGAAGAACTATTGAAAATGTGTTTTTTTTTTATTTTCAATCGCGAATAACTCAGAAATTGTTAACTTTAGTAAACAATTGTATTCTACATTTTCTTCATTAAATTCAATTCTCTATCGACTGCCGGTGTCATTTTGAAATTTTAAATTTCCACCCCCGAGAAAGGGTGGCATTCACCCCCGGTGTGAAAGCATACATTAACACCAAGTCAGGTTTGTTACTTGCATCATTTTTGAGCTACTGTCAAAATTTCAAACAAATCCATGAAGGCCTTTAGAATTGCGAGGTGCATTGCTTGAATGAATGTACTATTAGCCCGATCAGGGAACGCGAAATTTTACGAAAACATCCAAAAAAATAAACGAAGGATGAAAATTTGGGAATAGGTAGTTGAAATTGTCTATTATTATATAAGAAAAAATTTACAATTCTACATCCCCTCCATTTTACAAAAATTACAAAATACGGGGTGAAAAACATACGTTCTAGGGGATGACAAAATATGCGTTCAAAGTAAGTCCGGAATTGGATAAAATGACTAATTCTAAGTAACTTTTGTTCTATAGAGTTTTTTTACTAAGTCAATAATTTTGTAGTTATTTGCGAGTGAATGTGTTCATTTTTAAAAATTTTTTGGACGGGTTTTCGGAAAGAACTCAAAAGTAAGTATTTTAGTGAAAAAAAAATATTCTTAGTAAAAATAAATCTTATAAAAAACTGAAAAAAATGGTGTATGCGTGAGGTCTGCAGACCCAGTAGAAGCAGACTTGCAGCTAATGAAATGTAGGTTCTTCTTCGTCAAATTCCAAATCAAATATTTCAATGTGAAATAACCAAAAAACGGAGCACTTTTCGGGGAAAGTTCATTTCAACTTTTTTAAAGTGTTTAAGAAAGGTTTATTTTTGTTTAAAAAAAACTTCTAACATTAAAAGTAAGTGAGTTACGCTCAAAATATTGTTGGTCCCTTTTATTTTTTGGTAAAAAAAAATGGCGAAAATCACCCTTGATTAGCTTCTCAAATAAAATTAATCGTTACCGCTTTACAAGTTACTTTAATTAGGTATTGTTTATATTATCTATAAGTTTCATTAGTTCAAAGTGTTCAGCTTTGAAAAACATTGGGTTTAAAATAAAACATTTTTTTTAATCTTGAAAAATCGTAATTGTTTATGGAATTAACTTAAAAACAATTAGGAACAGCAAAAATGTCAAATAGTAATAAAATATACATTTTACTTTTCTGAATATTTTTTGTTTTCTTGTTAGACAAAAAATGGTTATGCTATGGCTGTTCAAAATTTGCCTAAACTCGTGATTAGTTACGCGTTCAAGCCATTTTAACTACAGCTTTTTTAAAACGAAGCACTTTGTACCGATGAAACTTACCGATCATATAAATAATACATAGACAAAGTAACTTGTGAAGTGGTAAAGTTAAAATTTGTATGTGATGCTAATTAGGGGGTGATTTTCGCGATTATTTTACCAAAAAATAAAAGGGACCAACAATATTTTGAGCGTAATTCACTTATTTTTAATGTTACAAGTTTTTTAAAAAACAAAAATAAAACTTTTTTTTAAACACTTTAAAAAAGTTAAAATGAATTTTCCCCTAAAAGTGCTCAGTTTTTGGGTTATTTCACATTGAAATATTCGATTTGGAATTTGACGAAGAAGAACCTACTTTTCATTAGCTTCAACTCAGCTTCTACTGGGTCTGCAGACCTAATAATTTTTTATGGCTATATTTTTGCTACAAATATTTTTTTTGCTAAAATACTTACTTTTTGAGTCATCTCCGAAAAACCGTCCAAAAACATGTTTTATTTTGTTAAACATGAACATATTCACTCGCAAATAACTAGAAAAGTATTGACTTAGTGAAAAAACTCTATAGAAGAAAAGTTGTTTAGAATTAGTCATTTTATCCAATTCCGGTCTTATTTTGAATGTATTTTTTACGGGGGCATTCCCCTCCATTTTTGTAAAACGGAGGGGATGTAGAATTGTAAACTTTTTCTTATATAATAATAGATAATTTCAACTACCTATTCCCAAATTTTCATCCTTCCTTTATTTTTTTTTGGGGTCAGATTGTTCTTTGATCGGGCTATATATTTATGTTAAAAGTTTCTTGAAGATATGAAAATTTGTATGTAGAAAGAGGGCAGAAATAAAAAGTTTATGTTTTGAAGATTACCATTCTATTGTTTACAACTTCGTCGTGAATACCGGTCAAATTTAAACGGTTGTATCTCAGGAACTACTTCTCACAAATCAACATTTTTTCTTTCAGAAGAAGCGTCCTCCTACCGTGTTCTTTCCAATACCGTTTTCTTAATTTAATTAAATGTAATAGTTGTCGAGATATTCTATTTCTTTTTAAGCCAAAAAATTTATTATAAATTTAAAACATTCCTGAGGTAGCTCAAATAGTCCAATTTTAGTTCTGTATCGTATGTTAGACACGTATAGTGCCTTTTTATACGAAAATCATAGTTATTCTAGTGTATTATAAATATTCTGGTTATTATTGCGACCGCAAATTTTTAATTAATAATTTAATTGTTACAAAACTATTTGTTAGATTGTTGCCGGCTTCTGGAAATATAATCTACTACAAAAAAGCTTCTATGTCACCAAGCTATTTAATTATTGATAGTTAATTACTTCCCCAAAATTTTAGTTGAAAATTAAAGATTTTGTTGGGAAAATCCGGATTTTCCGAGGAACATTTTTGTCAATGGATATCGAAAAAAAAATCTATGCAGAGTGAAATTACAGTGAATTTTTATTTTATTTATTTTTGGTTTAAAGTTAAAATCTTGGGAGATACAGAGCAATAAATGAAAAAAAAAAGAAGTTTTTGGAGCGCCAATTTTTTTACATACAAAATAGCACATATTCTGCAGATTTTGCATACCTATACAGGGTGTTTCATTGGGAAAGTAACATACTTAATGGGTCTTAGTTCATTAATAACAAAGATACTGGGTGTTTTATTTATTTTGCCATTTTTTTATTTGGTTAATAACATTTTAGCCACACTTATTTTATATTTGGCACGCAAATATTATTTAAGGTGTACAATCAATTAATTTATTAAAATTGTAAAAAAATCCAGGTTCTGATTAAAAAATATTGGAAAAATTTTCCGACCCAACAACACCATGTACATTTATTTTTTTTTTAAATGGATTTTGCATTTTAAAAGAGGATAAAAACTAAATTTAGTGGTAGTCTTTGAATTTTCGGCAAAATGATTTTTCTGGTCAAGTTTTGAATTTGAATTCTGAAATTATGCGAATGGCGAAAGATTGAAGTAGAAAAAAAAATGAAATACGACTTACAACTTGTTAACCACACTTATTTATTTTATATTTAACACTGAATATTCTTTAAGGTGACCAATCATTTAATTTATTTACAATTATAAAAAAATCCAGGGCCGGATTATAAAATATTGGAAAATGTTCCGAACCAAAAAACACCCTGTGCATTAATTTTTTTTTAAATGGATGTTGCATTCGAAAAGATGATGAAAAACTAAATTTAGTGGTATACTTTGAATTTTCGGCAAAATTATTTTTCGGGTAAAATTTTGAATTTGAATTCTGAAATTATGTGAATTGCGGGAGCTCGAAGTATAAAAAATTAAAATGTGACTTAATTTTAATTATAATTATAACCTTTATTTAATCTAAATTGGTAATATGTTAACATTTTAGTATTTTTTTATTATGGCGACAAATAATTCATAACAAATATTCACCTTTAATTAATGAATAAATAATAAAGACTCTATAAAAAATACATAACTTTAATAAACTATCTTAAAAATTAAAAAAACAGAAAAAAACTGCTGAAAAATAACTTTTGGATATCTAAAATCCAAAGTTTATAACGAGGAAATAAATAGTAGGGAAGAACTTCTTGACCGGATTCGAGAAGCCTTCCAAGAAATGAAGAATAACCCTGACGAGATTAGGAAGTCAGTTAGACAAATAACAAAAAGAGCAAGACTTTGTTTTCCACAATATGGTGGCAATTTTGAACAATTACTATAGTTTTATTAAGTTATTTTTTGAAAAAAATTTCTGTTTTTTTCTTATTTTTAAGATAGTTCGTTGATTAAAGGTATGTATTTTTTGTGGATTCTTTATTATGTATTCATTAATTAAAGGTGAATATTTGTTGTGAATTATTTGTTACCATAATAAAAAACGCTGAAATGTTAACATTTTACCAATTTAGATTTAATAACGGTATTAATTAAAATTAAGTAACATTTTAATTTTTTTACTTCGAGCTTTCGTAACTCACAGAATTTCAGAATTTAAATTCAAAATTTTACCAGAAAAATCATTTTGCCGAAAATTTAAAGTATACCACTAAATTTAGTTTTTCATCCTCTTTTTAAATGCAAGATCCATTTAAAACAAATTAATGTACAGGGTGTTTCTTTGGGTCGGAACATTTTTTCAATATATTTTAATCCGTCCCTGGATTTTTATAATTGTAAATAATTTAATTTACTGGACACCTTAAATAATATTCGGTGTTAAATATAAAATAAACATACAGTGTGTTTAACAAGTTGTAAGTCTTATTTCAATTTGTTTTCTTCTTCGAGCTCTCGCAATTCGCGTAATTTCAGAATTAAAATTCAAAATTTTACCAGAAAAATCATTTTGCCAAAAATTCAAAGTATACCATTAAATTCAGTTTTTATCCTGTTTTTAAATACAAAATCCATTTTAAAAAAATTTAATGTACAGGGTAGGGTGTTGTTTTTAGGTCGGAATATTTTTCCAATATTTTTTAACCGGACCTAGATTTTTTACAATTGTAAATAAATTAGTTGATTTTACACTTTAAAGAATATTTGCATGCCAAATATAAAATAAATATACAGTGTGGTTAAAAAGTTATGAACCAAATAAGAAAACGGCAAAATAGATAAAACAACCAGTATCTTTGTTATATTTGTTAGTAATGAAGTACCTAAGACCTACTAAGTATGGTATTTTTAAGATCGCCTAAGTGCCCTCTTTCTACAGTTAACGTATGTTACTTTCCCAATGAAACATCCTGTATTACTATTATGTATGTGCAATCTTAAGATTCCAGCAATAAAGTATTTGGTAAATAAATTTTCTTTGTTTTTGCTAATTTGTCCAGTAGTCCAGAGAAATAAGATTTTTCTCGTGAGACATCCCCCTCCAGGCCGAAACCAAATTTTTTGAGTAGTATGGACATCTATATTTATAAGCTTTATGTTTCCTGCAGCCCATTTTGATGATATACATAGTTATAAACAAATGAAAATCTAAAACGGTAAATTTTCGCTTTTTTCGTCTATAACCAAAAAGTTAAGCATTTTAAACAAATTTGAGAGTAAGAAACTCATAAATCGTCTAAAAAATTTCAATATGGCGTTCGCTGAATATGTCTATCCTTATTGGTTGCTTAGAAAATTGCAAAATAATCATAAATTTTGAGTTTTTATAAATATTCATAACATGTAAAAATTAACTTAGAACCTTCTTATTGCGGGAATTGCTGAGACTTCTGGTGCTAAAATTATATTTTAAATTTCCAAGCAATTGGTCGAATAGTTTAAAAGTTATTTAATTTGTTTATCCCAAATTCATTTTTTTGTAACACTATAAGTCAGAAAATTATGAGGTTACAGTAAGACTTCTGGCGGTTTATGGAAGAAGAACATTTATACTATTGACTTAATAAAAAAAAATGACAAAAAGTAATTTTAAACAGTGTAAAATTATTATGCAAAAACACGTCGATTTTTTGCTTACTTATAAACAATTAGAATAACTTTTTAACCGTTACCCGTAGAAAAATTATTTTTTCATATTTGGAAAGACTGAATTTTTATAAACGTTTAGAAAGAAAAACAATTGTCCTAGGACAATTAGGGACGAAGTTAGCCCCCCCTTTTTAATTCACATGTTTTTGCAAAATAATTTTGCAGTATTTACAATTATTTTTTGTCATTTTTTTTTAATTAAATTAATAGTATAAATATTCTTCTTTCATAAACTATCCAAAGTATTAGTGTAACTTCATCATTTTCTGACTTATCATCATCATCTTGGTGCTACAGCCCTTAGAGAGCCTCGACCTTCTCAAGCTTTCTACGCCATTCTGTTCTGTCCCTTACTTGCATTTTCCAGTTGCCGACTCCGATCTTCTCGGCATCCTGTGTTACCCCGTCCATCCACCTCAGCTTTGGTCTACCCCGTCTTCTCATTCCCACGGGTTGCGCTGTTAGAATCTTTTATATCATGTTCGATTCAGGGACCCGGGCTACATGTCCTGCCCACTGCAGGCGGTTTCGCTTAATTATAGTGATAATATCTTTTCCACCAAACGTATGCTTGTAGATATTCTGCAGTTCAAAGTTATATCTACGCCTCCATATTCCGTTCTCACAGACCGCTCCGAATATCTTACGTAGCACCTTTCTTTCAAAAATCGACAGAGCGGATGCATGGCAACATGGCGGAGATCGAGGAATTTAAGAAAGAATTGAACAAATTGAATAAAAGTGATCTAATAAGGATAATAATTGAAAAGAAAGTGCCTTTGGACATAAAATCAAGTGATAAAGTGGTTAAGTATGTGGAAAGTGATGAAAATACCAAGTTTCCTGATGTAACTACTGAAATATCTGATAATAGTTCAACTGACCACGCCCATGCGGTAAGTCACTTAACATTAAAATATGACCTCAAAGTCGCAAACATCCAACTAGAAGCTTCAACACGTATTATCAAAGAACTTGAACGAACGATTAGTAATCAAGATTATATTATAAATTTGCTACAAAACCCAGCAAATTTGCAGGTTAACCATGTGCCAAATACAAACAAACAAAGCGGTGTTGCCGGTCATCCTCCAAATTCCGTCGCTAAAGCTGAAGGAAAGAAAACCAAGGGCATACACGAGACACGTGAGAATATAACAATTACAAACCAGCAATTCTCAAGCGCCCTAACGCAGGCTCAACAAAGTTTGAAAATGAATGATATCCACAATCTTGGCCAAAACCAAAACAAAACTCGGTCCGATGCAAAAGTTGTGGGCAATAACAGCGAGAGTGAGGAGCTTGCAACAAAAGACAAAGTGTGGATTTATGCAGCAAAGTATAAACAATCTTATAGTACACAAAAATTGGAAACATACCTACAAACAAAGTTTCCCGGGCATGAGTTCTCGTGCACTTTATACGAGAATAAGGTAAATGGATCCAATTCTTTCAGGATTACGGCAGATGCAGAATTGAAGGATATTCTTTTTCAACCACAGACATGGCCAAAGGGAATAGAGGTGAGTGAATATTTTTTTCGCAGAAAATATTCCGTCAATAAACCTCCTAACCAAGGTAGATACTTTAACAGGAAAAGACAACAGTGAAAGTGTTATTTTAAAAAACTCTGTACCATTTTATAATAAACAAAATTCGTTAGCAAACTCTGACCAAATTAGTCTAGTTAGTATTTTTCATGTAAACACCCAAAGTTTAATAAACAAAATAGATCAGCTTAATGTTTTTTTGAAAAATAAAAGATACAATATATTATGTTTCTCTGAACATTGGCTCAGAGAAAACGAATTAACAACATTAAAGTTTGATGGGTACTTTTTGTCAACTTTTTTCTGTCGGAAGGTAAGGGAACATGGAGGTGTTGCAATTTTTAGCGATAATAAATTTTCTACACGACCAGTTTGTTTGAATGATATATCATGTGAATATGAGGGTGAATTTTGTGCATTAGAAATTACAGATATTAAAACTATTCTAGTAACAGTGTATAGAACCGGAAATGGGAATTTTAAAATA
The DNA here is from genome assembly GCF_917563875.1 of Diabrotica virgifera virgifera. Lineage (NCBI taxonomy): Eukaryota > Metazoa > Arthropoda > Insecta > Coleoptera > Chrysomelidae > Diabrotica > Diabrotica virgifera. The sequence goes on along the minus strand of NC_065446.1, from coordinate 144,120,472 downwards.
TTTCTAGACCTTTTTGAAAAGTTATTGGTGTTTTGCTCTGCTAATTTTTTGGAAATAATAATAATTGGGGATTTCAACATTGATTTTAAAAAATCTTCTAATGAACTCAGAATTTTCCGTGATCTAATTTCTACTTTTGGCTTAACAATAAATATTAATGAATATACTAGAATAACAACTAGATCAGCAACTTGTTTAGATAACATCTTAACAAACATAAACAGTGGGATAGTTGGTTGTGGAATTGTGGACCCATGTATCTCTGATCATCTTGCTCAATTTATTAACTTAAAAATAAAATCTGAAAAAAATCATAGTGCAAATACATACACAAGACGTATAACGAGTAATGGCATACTGAAGTTGAAACATTCGTTAAATAACGTTGATTGGTCTTTAGCTATTTCTCTCAAAACAGCAACAGAATTAGCTCAATTTATTACTGAAATGTATCAAAAGTTAACTGAAATCAATTTTCCATTAAAAAAAATGCGAAGTCAGAATAAAGCTCCAATTTCTTGGTTTGATGATGAATTAAAACTTATGCGAGAAAATCTTTCCAGTCAAGGTAATTGCTGACGTTACAAAAAATTATAGTGAATATAATAAGTTTAAGAAGCATTATAGATCAACAATATCATTAAAGAAAAAACTAGCTTATGGGTATTTCTTTTCAAATTCTGAAAATATATCTCGTGACAGTTGGAAAGTTATAAACTATCACAGAAATAAAGGTCAAAATAAAAAAGTTAGTCCTAGTACGATCTCATCAAACGATTTCAATAATTACTTTACTTCAGTAGCTAAAAATATTAGAGGTTCTTTCAGTTCTACAAATGAAAATGTAGCTATAGATATTTTGAAAGATGTACACTCTCCTTGCCACTCTTTATTTTTACTACCTGTTACTGATATTGAAATCAGAAATGTTTTGCGTGGCTTGAAAAATTCACATTGTACAGATTTTTATTTTTTAAACAAAAAAATAATTGTCGAAACTATTGATATTGTTATTGACAAATTAGTTTTACTTTATAATAATTGCCTTACTGAGAGGATTTTCGCTGATGTACTAAAAGTAACAAAAGTGTTGCCACTATTCAAAAAGGGGTCTTTAGATGAAATTGGAAATTATCGTCCCATCTCTATCATTCCCATTTTCGGTAAAATTTTTGAAAGCATTCTTAATACTCGTTTGATAGAATATCTAGATAAACACAGAATACTTCACTGTAACCAATATGGCTTTAGAAAAAAGTGCAGCACTACACAAGCTATACAGAAAATTGTGAGAGATATAGTCGACGGCATGGAGGAAGGTCATTTCGTGTCTTTGACATTGTGTGATTTATCCAAAGCTTTTGACTGTGTTTCGCATAAATTAATGTTGGAAAAAATGCATATATATGGTATAAGGGGAACCACTCTCAATCTATTTAGATCTTATTTAACAAATAGAAAACAGGCAGTTTTTCTTAATAATAGCTATTCTGATTTGAACACGGTCGAATACGGGGTTCCTCAAGGTTCAATACTAGGACCCACTTTGTTTCTTATTTTTCTGAACGATCTATTTCACTACACTTTTCCCATAAAATGTGTGTGCTTTGCAGATGATACCACTCTCATAAATACTGACATTAATCATCATAATTTGAAAATTAAAATAGATAGTGATACTCAGAAAGCAAAAAACTGGTTTTAGCATAATGGTCTGAAGCTAAATGAAGACAAAAATCAGAATTTGATGTTTAGTTCTGACCGAAAGTATGTGTTAGGAAATAGTGTTAAACTCTTAGGAATTTTCCTAGATGATAATTTGGACTGGAGTGCTCATACAGACTACTTAAGTTCTAAACTTGCTACAACTATATTTTTGATATGCAACTTAGTTTTTATGATCCCTAAAAGTACCCTTAAAATGATCTACTTTGCACTGTTCCATAGCCATTTAAAGTACGGAACAACTGTTTGGGGTGGCTCTTGTCACGCAGACAGAATTTTTAAGTTACAAAAGAAAGTAGTGAGGATACTTGCAGGAGCAGAGTATAGGGAACACTGTAAACCTTTATTTCAAAAGTTAGGTATTATGTCACTACCTTCACTCTATATATATGAGACGCTGATTGAAATTCATTCCAACAAAAGTAAGTTTAACATAAACTCCAACTTCCATGATCACCATACAAGATCGAGCGATGCTATTAGAGCACAACGTTTTAGGTTGACGAAAAGTATAAAAAACTCAACTGATGTTAGTTTTTACAATTTTTTGCCAGATGAAGTAAAAAGTCTTCATTTACAGTCGTTTAAAAATAAAATAAAATCACACTTTTTAAAACATTGTTTTTACACAAAGACAGAGTACTTAGGTACCGCTTATAATACATTATAATAAGTACACTAGTTTGGTCAGGGTTTTTTTGCCGATTATGACGATATTTCATGTTTTTAAGTTTATTTCATGTCTTTACGTTTTTACATAGTGTGTTAAATTGTTTAAATTTGTTAGTACCTGTTTGTATATCTGTTCATTATAATTTATAATATTTATCTTTTAAATTTTGTCAAAATTTTATAATGTAGGTACGTACTCTTTTGACTTGTCAAAAACAAAAGAAATTTTGTATATTTGATGAAATAAATTCTATTCTATTCTATTCTATTCTATTCTATTCATCTGTTTTAGTTAGCGTCCATGCCTCTGATCCATATGTGAGAACGGGGACTATCAATGTTCTATACAGCCTTATACGAGTTTTTTGAGACAGACGTTTGTTAGCTAAGTTCTTTGATATACTATGATAACACCTGTTTGCAATTATTATTCGTCTTTTTATTTCTTCTGATGTGTTATTATTGGGGTTAACCGATGTCCCTAGATATATGAACTCTTTGACCGCTTCGAAGTTTTGGTCATTGATGATTAGATCTGTTTCAATATTTCCAGCTCTTGTGTTTGTGTTAGTCGCCATGTTGTTTTATTTCGATTTATATGTAACCCCATTTGTTCTGCTGCTGCTACTAACTCGGTTAGGATTTCCGCAGTTCTCGCTCTGGTTCTTGTTATAATGTCCACGTCGTCTGCATATGCTAGAATTTGGACAGATCTATTGAATATTGTTCCCCTGCTATCTATATTAGCGTCTCGTTTTCTGACTTATAGCGTTGCAAAAAAAATAATTTGGGATAAACAAATTAAATACCTTTTAAACTATTTGACCAATTGCTTTGAAATTTAGAGTATGATTTAAGCACCAAAAGTCTCAGCAATCCGTGTAATAAGAACGTTCTAAGTTAATTTTTACATAAGTTATGAATATTAATTAAAACTCAAAATTTACGAATTATTTTGCAATTTTCTAAGCAACCAATAAGGATAGACATATTTAGTGAACGCCATATTGAAGTCTTTTATACGATTTATGAGTATTTCACTCTCAAATTTGTTTAAAATACTTAACTTTTTGGTTATAGACAAAAAAGCGAAAATTTACCGTTTTTTGATCTTCATTTGTTTATAACTATGTATATCATCAAAATCGGCTGCAGGAAACATATAGGTTATTATTATAGATGTCCATACTACTCAAAAAATTTGGTTTCGGTCTGGAGGGGGTTGTGGCACCAACACGATATTTTTTTTCCTTATTTCTCTGAACTACAGAGTATCTACCTCAATATAAATACGCTATATCCCAAAATAAACAGTATAAAGCTATACGGTTTGCTTTGGCATCGGTTTTTCCCTTTTTATCTGCAATTATTTTCATTGCAGATATATCCAGAATAGTTATTTTTCTACAACCACTATTCAAAGTGCACTTTGCTGCACAGTTTTATGTTAACAAAGTTGATATTTTCTCACAGTATAAGATTTATGACATTAGTGTGCAGAAAAGTAACGTTTCTGTGCCGGAAAGTTATTTTCTGCACAGTACCATTACATTCCACAATAACATCATAAATCATATATATAATTATAATATGTTAAGAAGAAATGGTGTTATTTAAGATATATTAGATTTGATAGCGCTTTTCAAAAAAGAACCGATTTAACTCGTGTTCGAGAAATCTGCAAAATTCGCTACTTTAACACATTATTTTTGAACTTTACATTTTTACAACATATTTTACAAATGACTACCTCATTCTGAGTAATGTTATATATTCTGTTTACATCTGTGGTTAAAATGTAGACAAATATACAACATGTAAGACAATATTATACTTAATTTTATCGAATAGAAATTAAATTTTTGATGTTACAACTGTTTTATTTTACAATTTTATTCATAATAAACATTTCATAATCATCAATTAACCAATAAGGAGTTAGAGACCTCACCAAGATATCGAATGAAGTAGGTCTGGTGGAAATCCGTGACTGCATAAATATAACGTCAAATATGACATTATTTTGTAATAATTTATTTAAAATAGTTTAAATTGAAACAAGTTAAGGCAGTGCATTAATTTTTAACTGATTTCTGTGTAATTTGTTTAGGTATAAAAAATTTAAATTGATTAGTATTATAATTAAATACAGTTTAAAATTTATAATTTATTATTATAATAAATCTTCGTTTAGAAATTGTGATTTTTATTTTTAGCAAAAACTGAGGTTGTAGAAAAAGTATAGTGTGTAACACGTGCAGAAAGATAATTTCACACTCGTTTGACTTACGGCACTCGCTTGCGCCCGTACCGCAACTTTTCAAACTCGTGAGAAATCAGTACCTTTCTGCACTTACTACACACCTACTATTGCACACCTACTATTTCCTAACTAGTGCGGAAAGTCCTACTTTTCCGCACGCGATTGCAGTTGGCCGAACGACGCGAAGTGGAGTTCAGCAAGCAGTCGAGTGCAGAAAAGAGACTTTCCGCAAGAGTTAGGAGCAATATTTTTTCTACGAGCGTTTAAAAAATGATCAAATCTTAATCAATTAATCGAATTAAAAAATAAAGCTAATAAGTTATAATAATCCCGAATTAAAGTTAATGCGGTGCCTAAATACCTGTTATGCAGTAATGAATTGTGTATATCAATAGGTACAGGTTTTAATATTTTAAAGTCATAGCAACGATGTCAAACAAAGCAATTATTGTCAAAATGCACGTCACACACTTTAAAATTTCCACGCACCTTAACTTACGAATTTTAAAATATTTCAATGATTTAGATGGCATCAAGTGACGAAGAACTACCCCCATCTATTCTCGACGTTGTCAATAATCTTGATCTGTTACCGGAAAATATGTATATAAATTCAGTGCGGAAGAGTAATGCGGAAAGTAAAACTTTCCAAACTAAAACCCGTGCGGAAAAGTAGACTTTTTTGCACGCTCGTAGAAAAAAAAACTTGTGAAAATCATTTAGGCCTAACTCTATGAGTAAAACCTTGAGAACTACCCGTAAAATCAAAATTTAATGAAAATTCTTAAAATATTATTTAATTATAATGAATCAGATGCAATTATTATAGTCCAAGTAATGAAGCTTAAAATAGGAGAAAACCTCGCAATTTTTACAGAATGGATCGATTTGCTTGAAAATTTGAGAATAAGTAGTGGATAGTCCAAGGATCAAAATCTATATGATGCCAAAAGGCGCTTTTACCATGGGGGTGGTTGCCAGCCCATGTCGGGGGTGAAAATTTTTTATTATATTTTGACCGCAAAAGTTGGTAAAAACATTCATTCTAAGCAAAAAATGTTCTATACATGTTTTTGATAAAATTAATAGTTTTCTATTTATTCGCTATCGAAAATGTTAGTTTTATATTAAAAAAATTAATGTTTTTAATCAGTTTTCTGCAAATTACTTAAAAAGTTTTTGTTTTATCAAAACAACTTTGCTTAACAAAAATGTACCTTTTAAAAAAATCTACAAAACCGTTTTTTAAATTTTCTTTAAGACCAATAGTAATCGAGCTATATTTTATTATATGTTAGGTCCTCTTCGGAAAATGCTAAATATTGTAGTTTCAAAGTCAAAAGACGGGAAAACTATGCATTTTTCGAGGGTCACTTGTTTAAACTAATTTGAAGTATTTAAAAATATCTATCTTCAGAAATAAAAAAAAGTCTTTAGCTCAAAATTTAGGTGGCTTATAATGAAAAGAATGTCAGACCCTATATTTTTCAGCGAAAAAGTGATCGAAAGCAAACCCCTAATCACCACCCTGATTAAAATTAGTTATTGACCCTATTTCGTCTCCTTTACTTATGTATTATGAATAGGTTCTAGAAGTGTTTAACTGGTTTAGAATGATTAGTTTTTAAAAAAATGGAGTCAAAAGCAAATATCGAATTTTTGAAGTTTTGTAAAAAATTCCATTTTCTTCAGAATAGAAAGATTATCATCAGAGATACAAAAAAATATTTAAATATAAAATTGTAGCTTATTTAATTCCCAAGAACATAGTTTGCAAAAAATTTCTCTACGGTAAAAATTGAGTGAGCTATTGACAATTAAAACTTGTAATAACATGCAAAAATCACCTTTACCAACCCATTCAAAGTCACCACTTTTTGCGACTGAGGATTTTAAAAGGATTTGGTATTAATAGTCTTATAGATCTTGTAAAAACCTACAAAATTATTTTTTAACAAACTTTCTAAGATAAAAATTAAAAAGGTTACGGTAAAAAATCAATACATTTTTTTCAAAAAAAAAAGAAATCCAATTGGAAGCATAATAATGTAAGTTAGCTTTGCTTTTAGTCATTTGCCTTATTAATTCTTCTTTATTTATGTATTATTAATAGATTTTAAAAGTTTGACTGGCTTAGAATGATTAGTTTTAAAAAAAAACTAGAGTTAAAAGCGAATAAAGACTTTTTGTAGTTTGGTAAAAATTTTCTTCAAAATAGAAAGATTAGCATCAGATATACCAAAAAATGTTTTTATATGAAATTGTAGGTTATTTAATTCCCAAGAACTTGGTTTGAAAAAAATTTTTCTACGGCAAAAATTGAGTGAATGGTAAATGAGTATATATCGAAAAACATTGATTTTTTCTATATAAAACTAACACTTTCGATAGCGAATAAATCGAAAAGTATTAATTTTATCAAAAAAATGTATAGAACATTTTTTGCTTAGAATGAATGTTTTATCAACTTTTGCAGTCAAAATATAATAAAAAATTTCCACCCCTAAGACGGGGTGGCAACCGACCCCATGGTAAAAGCGCATTTCGGCATCATATAGATTTTGATCCTTGAATTATCCACTACTTATTCTCAAATTTTCAAGCAAATCGATCCATTCTGTAAAAATTGCGAGGTGAATTGCTTCGGTTCCTGGACTATTACTCTTTGGTTAGAGCATTCAAGGATGTTTCCTTTTTTACCTAATATGATGCAAAGTATTTCAATATTCCAATAACTGGGGAGGATTTCTGTGTCCATATTTCTCTATCAGTTCCTGCAGTGTCATTATGGTATTGTGGACTCCTTATTTATATATTTTAGCTGGGAGGTTCTCTAGTCAGGGTGATTTTCCTTCTGGCTAGTTTTTTAACTGGGTACCAACTTCAATAGTCGTTAATGGTTCCTCTTCAATCTGATCTGTTCCGGTTACCTCATCTCTTTCGTCTTCCAGGTTTCATTCTGGCTAGTCTTTAACTGCGTAGTTAATTTCAAGAATCGTTGGTGGATCCTCTTCAATCTGGTATGTTCCGGTTAGGCACTTCATCTCTTTCGTCCTCCAGATTTTCTTCTTCCTCCTCTATAATAAAACCCAGTTAAACCATTTCACCCATCGGTTCAATGTATCTTTCCGTATTGTTAATAGGTCACTATTCAGAGTTCTGAATTGGTTTGGTATGTAAGTTGCCTTGACTTATTTTATGATGATGTTAACATTCTTATAGAATGTTCTAAATTCTTTCTCTCTGTTAAGGTTTTTGTATATATTAGTTTTTTACTTAACTGGGTTCGTTTCTGTCGTTTCTACCTCTCTACTTATCTTCTCTTTGTCTAGCAATTCTCTATAGTTGGTCTAGTTTGTTAGGTAAGCATTTTTCTGTAGGCCTTCTTTTTTATTGTTAAATTCTTGTATTCATTCAAACCAATAATTTTTGCGGGCACAAGTTTCTGTTCCTATTTTTTGCTACTGCTTCAATATTTTCATTTATTCTGGTCCAGTAAAAGTTTCATGTTTCATGGGTCCAGTTTCAAAGTTTCTTTCTGGCCTTCTTCATTTCGATTTTGATTCCTTAGCATGGTGGTGATGTTTTTAGTCTATGTTTGCACCTCTATGATTCTACAGTTCATTACTTTTGATTCGTGCCTTAAATCTATGAAGATGTGGTCAATCTGACTCGTTGGTCTTCCATTAGAGGAGGTCCAGATTACCTTGTGATATTCTTGTGTTAAAAATAAGTGCTTATGAGTGTCATGTTTAGTGCCGCTGCCAAGTTCATCAGTCGTAATTCTTTATCGTTGTAATTCGTAATCCTGTATCGTTACTGACGTTGTGTAGGCTATGCCTTCCTATAGTGGGAATGAAAACTCTTAAACTGTCGCAACAAATCTTAAATGTATATTGTTTATTTCGTAGTATACTGCCAAACGTGTTGAACGTCCAAAAAAGTAAGAACCTAAGCTATTTATTAATATTTTAAAACTGTTTCTGTATTCTTAGTTGTATTGAATAACTTACCCTTTTTATTTTGGTATCTTCCATTTTTTCAAACTGTTGATGATGACTTTGCTGTTGACTGACTCCAACGCTACCTCCAAAAATGGAATTTCCATACTCATTTTGATGTTGCACGTTATTCTCCATCAACGGCTGAGGAGCTTCCACTGTTTGTTTCGGCGCGAGATGTTGAAAATCTTGGGGCATCATCTTCTCTTTGAGATGCAGCGGTTCATCAGGAGGTACGTTCTCGTTGGAGTGCGGTGGGGTCATCGCCATTATGGAGTTGGAGTGTGGAGGTGTCATGGGCATCGATATGGAGTTGACATTGTGTATGTGGTGTACAGGCGTTTGTCGGTGTTTGTCCATCATCATCGGACTGGGTATGCTGAGCGGGGGAGACGGTTGATGGTGATGGTACGGAGATTGGATATCTTGCATCATGAAAGGGTTACCTATAAAAACATTTGTTTGTATTACGAGCACATAAGCAATCAAAATAAAAAATTTTACAAAGAAGTAAGGCAACATAAGAAAGGTGCATCTTATATATAAAAATTAATTTCTGTTCGTGTGTCTCGCTAAAACTCGAGAATGGCTGGACCGATTTGGCTAATTTTGATGTTGAATTATTTGTGGAAGTTCAGGGGAGGTTTATACGGTTTATTGTATAAAATGCTCTTTTTACAGTGTTTGTTGCCATACTCCTACAAAACGACTTTACCGATATTTATAAAATTTGGCAGGTATATTCGACCGGACTGGGAGTAGGTTGTTATCTATATTTTATATCCATACATCATAAGGGGGGTTGCCCCCCTGATATTTTTTTCTATTTTTTTTGACAAATTCTTTTTTTTATTTTATATGATGTGGAATGTAAAGATACATACAACCCTAAATTTTCACTTTTCTATCACTAACCGTTGTTTTTTAATAGGAATTTAAATATTTTACATCTATATAAACAAAAGAAAGTCGTGTTAGTTACCAACACATAACTCGAGAACGACTGAATAGATTTTTATGAAATTTTCCACGCATATTCGACCGGACTGAGAATAGGTTGTTATTTATTTTCATATCCGCATGTCTTAAGGGGGGTTGTCCCCCTAATATATTATTTTTATTTTTTTGGTCACTTTTTTTTCTTAATTGTGTGTGATGTGGAAGGGAAAGGTAAATACAACCCTAAATTTTCACTTTTCTATCTTCAACCGTTATTTTTATCTAAATTTTTGCATCTTATATATAAAAATCAATTGATGTTCGTGTGTCTCGCTAAAACTCGAAAATAGCTGGACCGATTTGGCTAATTTTGATGTTGAATTATTTGTAGAAGTTTAGGGAAGGTTTATACGGTTTTAGATAGTCATTTTAGTAGCCATTAAAATTTTTACATCTAAATGTATAAAATACTCTTTTTACAGTGTTTGTTGTCATACTTCTCCGAAACGACTATACCGATTTTTATGAAATTTGGCAGGTATATTCGACACGACTGGGAGTAGGTTCTTATCTATATTTCATACCCGTACCTGATAAGGGGATTAGCCATGACGTCATAACTCTCACAATAATGACGTGAAAAATACGAAATTAAGTAGGTAGACTCCTTGCTGAATTCAGAACAGAACCCTATTAAAAGTTTTTCTCTGGAGCAATCGGTGTCCGAAATACAATATCTTAAGCCGTAGAAAGATTCTGAGGACAGAAGAAGAACGAGCAATAAATTGCATCAAGGAAAAGTGCAACTGTTTAACTTTTGGGCTTAAATTGGGCAAAATATGATTTTTTTAATTTTTCGAAACTTTCAAAAAATATCTCCAAACCGAACTTTTCTGACGAACGGCAAGCAGGAGAAAAGTTCTGAGTACACGAAAAGAACAAGCAGCAAATTATAAAATTTTATTTAATTTTAATTAATTTTGTTTAATTTTATTTAATTTTATTTAATTTAAGTATTTTATTTATTTTCGTTTGTTTTATTTTATTTCATTTTTTAATTCCATTTTTTTAAATTTCATTTCATTTTATTAAATTTTAATTATTTTTATTAGATTCTATTTACTTTTATTTAATTTTATTACTTTTTTAATTTGTTTATTATTTTTATTTAAGTTTATTCAGTTTTATTTATTTTTATTTACTTTTATCCAATTTTATTTCATTTTGTTTAATGATATTTAATTTTAATTTCATTTAGTTTTGATTAATCAACACTTATATAGTTGGACAACCCCGAATCCAATTATAAATACAGGGTTGTTTTGAATGTAAACAAAATAAAGCTGTTAATAAATAATAATAAAAACTCATTGACATCGAGCATTTTTTGTTTATTAATTACGAATTCCTTTTGTTTACTTTAAGTTTATTGTATACAAAAGTTTGTTTTAATCTATTGAGGCAGTACGAAGTCTGCCAGGTCAGCTAGTATATTATAAGAACACTAAACGTTGTGAGAGATAAAAATGAGCAAATGACAACAGCTGAAAATAAAATATTGAATACTTCCAAAATCTTCTGAATGTTCAGGGGGACGCTGATGGAAATAACGCAAATTGTGAGTATCAAATGACCGAGATAGAAGTACACCCGCTAAGCCTAGAGGAAATTAGCACCGCCGTAGAAACCCTAAAACATGACAAATCCCCGGGACTAGAAAATATTGATGCAGACTGATCAAAAAAGGAGGGCCTGAACTTATAAAGAAATAATTCCAAAAGAATGGAGTGGCTGTATTATCGAGCCAATACATAAATAAAAATTAGAGCGTGGCACTTGCATAGTGCCGACAGAAGTGAATACTTCTTAGAGGTTCGATTATATTCGGTTCGATTCAATTCGATTCCATTCGATTGGATTTAATTTTATTTAATATACAAGGTGTACCAAAAATACAGGTCATAAATTAAATCACATATTCTGGGACCAAAAAAAGTTCGATGGAACCTAACTTACCTTAGTACAAATGTGCACATAAAAAAGTAACAGCCCTTGGAAGTTACAAAATAAAATTTTGGCAAATAAAAAGAGGCAAAAGTTTTAAAAACACTGTGTTTAACTAATGGTACCACAATAATAGTTTAATTGGAACGTACACAAACATTTGGGGGGTTTAAAGGAACAAAACCCCCATAAAATTTTTACGTAAATATATTGAAAAAGAAGCCGCATCTCGGTAAAAACTCACTTACCGAAAAAATACTAGGAGGCAAAAAAAGTAATAAAAACGTTGTGTTTAACTAATGGTACCACAATAATGAATTAATTAGAACGTACGCCAAAGTTTGGGGGGGGGGTTTAAGGGAACAAAATCCCCATACATTTTTTATGGGGTGGACAAATTTCACTCTAATTTTGTTTTAAGATGTTCCTACCATAAGAATGATACATGTCCATTTTCAATAAAAAATCTCTAACAGTATTCGATATATTGAAAAAAATTGATTTTCATTTTGTAACTTCAAAGGGCTGTAACTTTTTTTATGAGCACATTTGTACTAAGGTAAGTTAGGTTCAATCGAACTATTTTTGACCCCAGAATGTGTGGTATAATTTATGACCAATCTTTTCGGGACACCCTATATATAAATTGTATAGAAGTATTTAAATTTAAAATAAATGTAAAACCTATTTTTGGATGGGGAAAAAGGATTTTTTGGATTATTATGTGTCTGTATATATAAATTGTGTAGAAGTATTTAAATTTAAAATAAATGTAAAATCTATTTTAGGATGAGGAGAAAGGATTGATTTCGCGACTGTCATTCACGACCGTCATCGCTTCGTCGAAATAAATTTTGTACGTATTTGTATATTATTATGTGTATATATTTTTGATATATTTTTTGATTGTATTTTTGATTATTGTAATATTATAATTAATTTAAAGATAAACTTCTTTAATTATGTTATCCAACATATTCATGCATATGTAAAAAAAATGTAAATGTAAAATAAAATAAACTCATTATTATTATATATATATATATATATATAAAATGATGTTGGATAATCGAGTACAAATATAAAAATAAATAAGCAAAATCATTGGCTAATACTCGTAAAGTGAATGCGAATTTAGTTGGAAATATATAAAATGATGAAAGGTCATCATTCCATACATTTCTGTGCAACTATATACACCGGTGTTTCGGCCTATTTGGGCTTCGTCAGTATAGTGTAGCAAGTTAAAAAAGTTGTTTGTTAACTTGTAAAAGGATTACTACAGGAGTAAGGTTACCAATTTTGGTCAGGTTGTTAGAAGACCCGAAGTCGCAAGGCTACAACTAACATTGCCAAGGAGGTAAAGCTACCTGAGGAAATGAAAAGCCATAACATTATTAAATAAAATGATGTTGGATAATCGAGTACAAATATAAAAATAAATAAGCAAAATCATTGGCTAATACTCGTAAAGTGAATGCGAATTTAGTTGGAAATATATAAAATGATGAAAGGTCATCATTCCATACATTTCTGTGCAACTATATACACCGGTGTTTCGGCCTATTTGGGCTTCGTCAGTATAGTGTAGCAAGTTAAAAAAGTTGTTTGTTAACTTGTAAAAGGATTACTACAGGAGCAAGGTTACCAATTTTGGTCAGGTTGTTAGAAGACCCGCAGTCGCAAGGCTACAACTAACATTGCCAAGGAGGTAAAGCTACCTGAGGAAATGAAAAGCCATAACATTATTAAATAAAATGATGTTGGATAATCGAGTACAAATATAAAAATAAATAAGCAAAATCATTGGCTAATACTCGTAAAGTGAATGCGAATTTAGTTGGAAATATATAAAATATATATATTATATATATATATATATATATATATATATATATATATATATATATATATATATATATATATATATATATATATATATATATATATATATTATACCCTTGCGACTGCGGGTCTTCTAACAACCTGACCAAAATTGGTAACCTTGCTCCTGTAGTAATCCTTTTACAAGTTAACAAACAACTTTTTTAACTTGCTACACTATACTGACGAAGCCCAAATAGGCCGAAACACCGGTGTATATAGTTGCACAGAAATGTATGTAATGATGACCTTTCATCATTTTATATATTTCCAACTAAATTCGCATTCACTTTACGAGTATTAGCCAATGATTTTGCTTATTTATTTTTATATTTGTACTCGATTATCCAACATCATTTTATTTAATAATGTTATGGCTTTTCATTTCCTCAGGTAGCTTTACCTCCTTGGCAATGTTAGTTGTAGCCTTGCGACTGCGGGTCTTCTAACAACCTGACCAAAATTGGTAACCTTGCTCCTGTAGTAATCCTTTTACAAGTTAACAAACAACTTTTTTAACTTGCTACACTATACTGACGAAGCCCAAATAGGCCGAAACACCGGTGTATATAGTTGCACAGAAATGTATGGAATGATGACCTTTCATCATTTTATATATTTCCAACTAAATTCGCATTCACTTTACGAGTATTAGCCAATGATTTTGCTTATTTATTTTTATATTTGTACTCGATTATCCAACATCATTTTATTTAATAATGTTATGGCTTTTCATTTCCTCAGGTAGCTTTACCTCCTTGGCAATGTTAGTTGTAGCCTTGCGACTGCGGGTCTTCTAACAACCTGACCAAAATTGGTAACCTTACTCCTGTAGTAATCCTTTTACAAGTTAACAAACAACTTTTTTAACTTGCTACACTATACTGACGAAGCCCAAATAGGCCGAAACACCGGTGTATATAGTTGCACAGAAATGTATGGAATGATGACCTTTCATCATTTTATATATTTCCAACTAAATTCGCATTCACTTTACGAGTATTAGCCAATGATTTTGCTTATTTATTTTTATATATATATATATATATATATATATATATATATATATATATATATATATATATATATATATATATAATAAAAATTTTTTTTATTTTTTTATTTTTTTGGGGAATGCAGTCAATAAATTTTTGGGCTATTCAGTGAAACACTTTGAACTTATTAGTCGAGCTTTCGAAAATTTTATTTTCTTTATCAAGACTATCTACAAATAAAAATGTTTAAATTTAGGTAAAACTCAAAACAAAACTTAACTTACTGCTCGTGGTTACAAATTAATAATTATACAACTTATATAAAAACATGAAAATTTCTTAAAAGTAATATGTAAACGTAAAAATTTTGATAGTATGTCAATTCGACATCACTCAAAAAAATGTCGTTGGACTACTATAATAATTCGATAGGTTGGGAAAGAAATTAATGACATAATTTGTTGTAATTTATGATAGAAGAAATAAAAAAAATATTTTAGGTAGAATTATTAGTAACATTTTAACAAATTTTAATACGACAAAATGTTATTATAAATGATACTTAATTTATCAATGTCAGATCTCTTATTAATGCAATTTGATTTTTTTATCCAAACCATTTCTTTAAATTCTCTTTTGCGTAAATTAATTTCCCTTTCTAAAATTGTGGTTTCTTGAAACATGAAAACATGATCATCATTAATCACATGTTCTGCCAAGGCACAAGATGGGAGATTTCTCTTAATATCACTTTTGTGTGAAGTTAATCTAAGGGATAAATTCCTTGAGGTTTGACCAACGTAACATTTAGCACAAGCGTTACAAGGTATAGAGTAAATAAGATTAGAACTCTCCATAATTTGTAGTGGAGTCTTCGTTTTGGTGTAAAGACTGTTTAAAGTTTTAATATTTCTAGTGGCAATCTTAATTTTTGGATTTTGCCTAAATAACTTAACCAACTTGGGTGTTAAAGTTGGTATATATGGTAGAGAACAATAAGAAATGGTAGGTAAACTTTCTAATTCCCTTTCCTGTTGGTCATTATTGTCTTCCTGAAGTGTTCTATTATAATTAGTGCTAAAAATTAATTTATTTAATAAACCCCTGGGATAACCATTTTCTAATAAAATTTCTCTTAATTTGTTGAGGTCATTATTTACAAAATCCCTATGTGACAGTTTACATATTCTGTTCTTTAGTCCTAAAACTAAGTTAATTTTCATTTTGAAAGGATGTTGAGAAAGATAATGAATATACCTATTACTGCAAAAAGGTTTCTTGTACCATTGAGTTCGTAGGATATTATTAGAATCTCGGTGAATTAACAAATCTAAGAAAGGTAAGCAATGATTTACCTCTTTTTCGTAAGTAAATTGGATACTTTGATTCCAACTATTAAAAATAGATAATGTATACTCAATTTTGTCTGATGGTAAAGCCAAGATTAAATCATCTACAAACCTCTTTATAAAAGGAATTGGAAAATCAATTTTCTTTCTTATATCATCAATCAAGTCATCCAAGACAAAATTACTAACTATAGGGGAAATCTTTGAACCCATTGGTGTCCCATTAACTTGTTTGTATATAAAGTCTTGGAAAATTAAGATATTTGAGTTGAATATGAACTCCAAAATACTTTTAAAGGTTTGCAGATCAAGGTTACAATTATTTGATATTAAATTCCAGTGCTTCTCAACACTTACCAGTACCATATGTAAAGGAAGATTAGTAAATAACGACGTTACATCAAAACTAACAATTTCGTATCCATTGGGTAATTTAAAATTATTAATGTAATTGCTAAAGTGAAAAGAATCTTTAATACAAAAATCGTTGGAGGAATTATAAGATTTGGTTAAAATTTCTGTAAAGAATTTAGAAAGTTTACTGTTAGGAGAATCAATTGCAGAAACAATTGGTCTCATTGATAAAGTAGGCTTATGAATTTTTGGTAGAGTATAGAATCTAGGAACTACAGAGTTATATATTGTCAAAGTGGAGGCTATTTCTTTAGTAACAAACCCTTTATTTTTTAGTTGTGAGACAATTTTGTTAGATTTTTGTTGAAGTGTAGAAACAGGGTTGTTTGTTAGTTTCACATAATACTTTTTATCATTTAATAAAGCTAAACTTTTTTCTTCATAGTCTGTTTTATACATTAGTACTGTTACATTACCTTTATCACTTTTGACCAAATATAACTCAGGGTGAGTTTAAAAACTGCTTACTTTCTTCATACAAATTGTTTAAGAAATGTTTATTAGAATTATCTAAGTGAATGTAATTGGTAATTATATTAGTACATTTAGCTCTAAGGTTGTCTTTAATATTATTATCAAAATTTGTCAAAATATTTGAAAGGGAATTAAAAAGTTTACCTACCATTTCTTATTGTTCTCTACCATATATACCAACTTTAACACCCAAGTTGGTTAAGTTATTTAGGCAAAATCCAAAAATTAAGATTGCCACTAGAAATATTAAAACTTTAAACAGTCTTTACACCAAAACGAAGACTCCACTACAAATTATGGAGAGTTCTAATCTTATTTACTCTATACCTTGTAACACTTGTGGTAAATGTTACGTTGGTCAAACCTCAAGGAATTTATCCCTTAGATTAACTTCACACAAAAGTGATATTAAGAGAAATGTCCCATCTTGTGCCTTGGCAGAACATGTGATTAATGATGATCATGTTTTCATGTTTCAAGAAACCACAATTTTAGAAAGGAAAATTAATTTACGCAAAAGAGAATTTAAAGAAATGGTTTGGATAAAAAAATCAAATTGCATTAATAAGAGATCTGATATTGATAAATTAAGTATCATTTATAATAACATTTTGTCTTATTAAAATTTGTTAAAATATTACTAATAATTCTACCTAAAATATTTTTTTTTATTTCTTCTATCATAAATTACAACAAATTATGTCATTAATTTCTTTCCCAACCTATCGAATTATTATAGTAGTCCAACGACATTTTTTTGAGTGATGTCGAATTGACATACTATCAAAATTTTTACGTTTACATATTACTTTTAAGAAATTTTCATGTTTTTATATAAGTTGTATAATTATTAATTTGTAACCACGAGCAGTAAGTTAAGTTTTGTTTTGAGTCTTATCTAAATTTAAACATTTTTATTTGTAAATAGTCTTGATAAAGAAAATAAAATTTTCGAAAGCTCGACTAATAAGTTCAAAGTGTTTGACTAAATAGCCCAAAAATTTATTGACTGCATTCCCCAAAAAAATTTTTATTACATTCCAACAGTCATTACATATTAACAATCATATATATATATATATATATATATATATATATATATATATATATGTTATATCTTTGTCTTGTGGGTCAAGAATACCAGAATCTTATATTATATATATATATATATATATATATATATATATATATATATATATATATATATATATATATATATATATATATGTATATATATATGTATATATATATATATATATATATATATATATATATATATATATATATATATATGTATATATATATGTATATATATATATATATATATATATATATATATATATATATATATATATGAAACTTAAAGCTAAAATAAATATCAACAAAAGAATTAATATTAAAATTAAACTCACCAGGCTTCCGGGTTGAACCGCGTCGTTGGTTTCTAGGCCGAGCTTTCGACGTCCTCTCTGACGTCATCTTCAGGGCTTCCGGGGTCTCAGTCTCCTGAGGCTCCAGACACTACACTCACTACTCACTACTTCACTACTCACTACAATACTGTTGTTGCTGACGCTGGGGCGGTCATTTATACCGTAGACTGATGTGACTGACGTGGCTGTTGTGTATATATATATATATATATATATATATATATATATATATATATATATATAAAATATATATAATTTGTACAAACATATACCCTTCCCCTCTTTCCTTTTTGCCCTGAAAGGCAGGGTCTTCTGACATTGTTGTCGCAAATGGTAATATTGCTCCTGTAGTGATCTTTTTCCAAGTTAAACTATTATTCTTCTAACTTGGCTATACTGTACTGATGACGACTAATGAGTCAGAAACACGTGTCTGCAGTTGCATTCCATCTTTTTATATTGTTAATTTTGTATTCACATTCACATTGCGAGTTATTTGCCAATGATTTTTCTTTTCTATGTTTATAGTTGTACTTGTATAATATTATAAATAATGCCAGAGACAGTTATTATAGTTCTTTATTAATTGTTGAACAACCATGATGCCACACAAGAATGAGTAGGCAAGCGAGTGACATAAGGCAGTGACTAATCATCCGCCGGACGGTATACAGTATCGGATATGTTCCGAATACCAACATTATAATACATCTCCCCTTTTAAATTACAAAGGTCTTTAACATTAGGAGTAAAATAAAACTGGTTTTAATTCACAAATTAAACCTACTAGGTTTCTTAACCTGTCTACCAGACCTAGTTATGACCACAGCTGAAGGCTGAGGCGCTTGATTTAGTGCTACTTCCTTGTTTACATTATCTTTTAAAGGTTGAGCAAACGGTGTGGGAGACAGGATGTTTTGCTCTGGGGATCTATTTATTATAGGTAACGTCTTGGGTGGATTGTTATCAGAAGAAATATCATCTCTTTCAAATTCTTCATTCAAAATGGGGTTCTCCACCCTGAATGTATTGGGTGATGGTCGAAGATCCACACGATTTCTTCTAACAACATTCCCCTCTTTATTTTCTACCAAGAATGACCTAGGTGAATCATGCTTTGCTACAACCCTGCCTGGTTCCCAACATTTCTTTACATGGTTATAAACCGTAATATTATTATCAATATCTAACTCTTTTAAGTCCCTCACATGTTGATTATAATAATCTAAATTCTTTCTTTGCTTAGCGATCAATTTCTCTTTAATATTTTCACATAAACTTGGACGTAGCAACACATTGGAAACCGGCAATTTTGTTTTGCAAACACGGCTCATAAGGAGCTGCGATGGAGAGTAGTCCATATACTTAAGTGGTGTGTTTCTATACTGAAGTAACGCAATATGTATGTCAGTGCCATCATTAAGGCACTTTTTTATCATATTCTTTGCAATGGATACCGCTTTTTCCGCTAATCCATTGGCACGTGGATAATTTGGACTTCTTGTCACAATGATAAAATTCCATTCCTGACCAAAGCTTCGAAAACAAGAGCTATTAAATGGGATGTTATCAGCGACAAGAGTATCAGGAACTCCAAATTTGGAAAACAATGATTTTAGTTTTGATATTATGGTTGGACCAGACTTATCCTTAATATGAATTATCTCTAACCAGTTTGAATATGCGTCCATTACTACTAGATACGAGTTATCTGAATAAGAAAAAATATCAACTCCTAGCCTTTGCCACGGACGTTCTGGAATATCAAAAGGATGTAAACTTTCTTTACAATTTTTTCTACTAATGTTTTCACATGTTTTGCATTTTTTTATAAACAATTCTACATCATTACTTAAATTTGGCCAGTAAAAAATTTTCCTTGCACGAGCTTTACATTTTTCGATTCCCAAGTGCCCCTCGTGAATTAATTTAAGCATCTCTAAATGTAAAGAACTAGGTACTATTAATTTATAATCCAAAAACAATAAGCCTGACGACATGTTAATTTGTTCTTTAAGTTTAAAATAATGACGCAGGTTTTCAGGGATATCAGTTTTAATCAAGGGCCACCCATTTTTAACATAATATAAAAGCTTGTTTAATTGTGAATCATTTTCTGTCTCAATTTTAAACTTATCCTTTTTTTGATCAGACATTGGTAATTCTGTTACTAAAGAATGAATAGCAAAATCAAATTCCTGATCTGATTTTAGCCCGCTGCAATTTAAAAAGGCCCTAGATAAAGTATCTGCAATGTATAAATATTTACCAGCTTTAAATGTCACATTCAAATCATAGTTAAGTAACCTGATTAGCATTCTTTGCAAGCGTGGTGTAACAGAATGTAGATTTTTACGAAAAACTGACTCTAAGGGCTTATGATCACTAGAAACTTTAATATTTTTCATGCCATAGAGCCAAAAATGAAATTTTTATATGGCAAACACGATAGCCAGAGTTTCCTTTTCTATCTGCGCAAAATTTTGCTCAGTTTTATTTAGACTTCTAGACACGAAGGACACTGGGTGTCCATTTTGTAACAGGCAAGCGCCCAACCCATCCCTACTAGCATCAGTCTCTATCTCAACAGGTAGATTGGGATTAAAAAAAAATAACACCGGAGCGCTTGTTAGTAGGTGTTTAAGTCTATTTAAAGAATGCTCGTGTTCTGTTGACCAATGCCACGGGACCTTTAAACTTGTTAATTCTCTCAACGGCGCAGTGATTTTGGACATGTTGGGTACAAACTTACTCAAATATTTAGCCATACCTAGTATTCTGAGAAGATCAGCCTTTGATTTTGGCACAGGCATATCTAGAATTGCTTTTACATTATTATCATTAGGCTCAATTCCCTTACCTGAAAAAATTTGACCCATATACCTAACACTCTGCTGCTTAAATCGCACTTTTGAAATGTTAAATTTAACATTAAACTTATTAGCTCTTTCAAGTACTATCTTAAGGTTTTGGTCATGCTCAGCCTCAGATGAACCTGCAATAATGAGGTCATCAAAATATACTCCCACTCCATCCAAATCACCAAATAGTTCATAGTTGTACTTCTGAAAAACTTCCGGGGCGCTACATATTCCAAAAGGCAACCTATCAAATTTAAACCTACCAAAAGGTGTTCCGAAAGTGCAATATTCTGAACTTTGTTCATCCAATTGCACATGAAAATACCCATCTTTCATATCAACAACTGTAAAAATATTTTTACCACCTAGCTTATGTGCAATTTCATCGACTGTGGGGATCAAAAAATGCTCACGCTCTATAGCTTTATTCAAATAAGTCGGGTCCAAGCATAACCTCAAATCTCTATTTACATTATTCTTTTCAACTATGACAAGAGGGTTTAACCATTTAGTGGGCTTATCAACTTTCGAAATGACACCTTGATCTTCTAATTCTATTAATTTTGATCTAACTCTAGCATATAAAACTCTAGGAACCCTCCTTACACGTTGAACCACTGGTACAACATTTTCTTTTAAAGTTATATGATGTTGACCTGGAAACTTGCCCAACTTTCCATCAAAAACAGTTGGATAAGCCTTAATAACATCATTAAACGTTTTAAAATTAGCACCCTTATTTTCATAAACCTGTGTACTATTAATTCTTTTAATTAAATTCAAGGTTACACAAGCTTCCAGGCCTAACAGAGGTATCTGATCATTGGCTTTTACAACTTCAAATGTCAAAACATGACCTACATTATTTTTATTATAACAGTTTAATGCAACTTTACCAAGAGATCTAGTTTTAAAATCAATACTACCATATGAAACTAGAGTCACTTTTGACTTAAGCAAACAAGCATCTGGGCACACCCGATTCAGTACATTTAATGGCATTACGCTTACCTCAGCACCAGTGTCTAGTTTGAACTTGATTTTCCGCTCATTTACCTGGAGCTCCTCTGTCCACATGCGGTTGCTGCCCTCATGAACCGCCCCAACATGCCTGCCTAATGAGCTTACATAAAACTCTTCACCTTCGCTGTCAGTCTGTTCATGTTCTTCGACATGATGTACCCTTCGTTTGGACCCACTTGCCTCGTCCGATCCAAGTTTTCCCTTACTTTTGCAAACATTAGCAAAATGATGTCTCCCTTGGCACTTGGCACACGTTTTGTTATACGCCGGACACTTTCTTGGAGGGTGAGAGTACCCGCAAAACCTGCATGATTCTCTGTTACCTGAGCTGTTACTGCTACCACTACCACTATCTGCTTGCTTAGATGGTTTGCGGTCAATTTTCTTAACCACATTCAACTGTACTACCTCCTGCATCTCTTTTGATAAATTTTTGCTGGTTTCTGAAGCATGACAAATGTTTATTGTTTTTTGTAGAGTTAGAGACGTTTCTCTAAGCAATCGTTCTTGGGTGCCCTTTTCAAAAATGCCCATGACTATCCTGTCTCTTAACATGTTATCTTGATCCAGGTACTCTGTGGTTTTTATGGCTTTACGAAGTTCCGTCACGAATGAGTCAAAAGACTGACCCTCTTTCTGCACAACACTATTGAACAAGAATCTTTCAAATATTACATTTTTCTTGGGTGCACAATATGCATCAAACTTGTCCTTTAATTTTTCAAGAGTCAAATCACCTTCAATGGTAAACGTATTGTACAACTCCAATCCATCATCTCCTACAAGACTTAAATAACAAGCAACTTTCTTTTTCTCAGTTTTCTCGGCTAATCCAGAGGCCTCCAAATAAATTTCAAATTTCTGCCAGAATTTTTTCCAGTTGGCCGAAACATTGCCATCCAAGCTTAGAGGCTCAGGTGGTCTAAAAACAAGATTTTCCATTTTCTTCTTAATTGGTCACTTTACCTTTAATCACATGAACACCTGACACCATGTATAATATTATAAATAATGCCAGAGACAGTTATTATAGTTCTTTATTAATTGTTGAACAACCATGATGCCACACAAGAATGAGTAGGCAAGCGAGTGACATAAGGCAGTGACTAATCATCCGCCGGACGGTATACAGTATCGGATATGTTCCGAATACCAACATTATAATACAGTACTCGCTTACTTAACATCCTTTATTGTATAAGGTTTTGGCTTTTCTTTCCTCAGGTAGCTTTACCTCCGTGACTGTGTTGGTCGTCGCCCTGAAAGGCAGGGTCTTCTGACATTGTTGTCACAAATGGTAATATTGCTCCTGTAGTGATCTTTTTCCAAGTTAAACTGTTATTCTTCTAACTTGGCTATACTGTACTGATGACGACTAATGAGTCAGAAACACGTGTCTGCAGTTGCATTCCATCTTTTTATATTGTTAATTTTGTATTCACATTGCGAGTTATTTGCCAATGATTTTTCTTTTCTATGTTTATAGTTGTACTCGCTTACTTAACATCCTTTATTGTATAAGGTTTTGGCTTTTCTTTCCTCAGGTAGCTTTACCTCCGTGACTGTGTTGGTCGTCGCCCTGAAAGGCAGGGTCTTCTGACATTGTTGTCACAAATGGTAATATTGCTCCTGTAGTGATCTTTTTCCAAGTTAAACTGTTATTCTTCTCACTTGGCTATACTGTACTGATGACGACTAATGAGTCAGAAACACGTGTCTGCAGTTGCATTCCATCTTTTTATATTGTTAATTTTGTATTCATATTCACATTGCGAGTTATTTGCCAATGATTTTTCTTTTCTATGTTTATAGTTGTACTCGCTTACTTAACATCCTCTATTGTATAAAGTTTTGGCTTTTCTTTCCTCAGGTAGCTTTACCTCCGTGACTGTGTTGGTCGTCGCCCTGAAAGGCAGGGTCTTCTGACATTGTTGTCACAAATGGTAATATTGCTCCTGTAGTGACCTTTTTCCAAGTTAAACTATTATTCTTCTAACTTGGCTATACTGTACTGATGACGACTAATGAGTCAGAAACACGTGTCTGGAGTTGCATTCCATCTTTTTATATTGTTAATTTTGTATTCACATTCACATTGCGAGTTATTTGCCAGTGATTTTTCTTTTCTATGTTTATAGTTGTACTCGCTTACTTAACATCCTTTATTGTATAAGGTTTTGGCTTTTCTTTCCTCAGGTAGCTTTACCTCCGTGACTGTGTTGGTCATCGCCCTGAAAGGCAGGGTCTTCTGACATTGTTGTCACAAATGGTAATATTGCTCCTGTAGTGATCTTTTTCCAAGTTAAACTATTATTCTTCTAACTTGGCTATACTGTACTGATGACGACTAATGAGTGAGAAACACGTGTCTGCAGTTGCATTCCATCTTTTTATATTGTTAATTTTGTATTCACATTCACATTGCGAGTTATTTGCCAATGATTTTTCTTTTCTATGTTTATAGTTGTACTCGCTTACTTAACATCCTTTATTGTATAAGGTTTTGGCTTTTCTTTCCTCAGGTAGCTTTACCTCCGTGACTGTGTTGGTCGTCGCCCTGAAAGGCAGGGTCTTCTTGTAACGGAACGTTACTTAATGAAAATATTTTAATTAAAAATCAATAATTTAATATTTTTAAAATGCTACTTTTCCATCTTGCAACACCGCCAACACTGGACATTAGTTCCACGAGTAGCCGCTGTCGCAAGTATCAAGAAGAACTGTCAAATTTTTAAAAAGTTTGACTGTTAGCTGAACCTCCAAATAAATAAGTTCCAAGTGGTCGGTGGCTTTTTGAACAAAAAAAGGAATCACCTTTTAGTTATTTTTTTTATACGGAAGCTATCGTAATTAAGTTGAAGGAGGAGAAAGTTTTGTTTTGTTGAAGAAAAAAAGTATTAATTTGGTAAAAATTTGGGATGATTGCTATCGGCCACTTGGAACCACTGGAATGTTCATCCCACTAACATCAGGGATGAAATAAAAAAAAACTTTAGCGCAGTCACGGGGTAGCCTAGGAGCTGGAATCGTCTTTTGAGTTGGTTTTTGGACTATCATTATTTTGTTTGGAACTTTGGAAAAGACTTTACGTTAGTTGGTGTTGGACAGTGATTAAGTATTTTTTTTTTATTATTATTCTCAAGAACATTAATTTTTTCTAAATAATTGGAACATTAAATATCTATTAAAAATATCAAATTAAATAAGTTTACATTATACTCGACTAAGTTATTCATAATTTTTCAAACAAAAAACAAAAGAAATAATTTAAATATTTTCAATTTTTAATAATAAATAATACCTCCTCTTCAAGGCTTCAAATTTGCATTTTTCTAATAAATTAATTTCTTTTGTTTCTTTTCTCACGTGTAAAGGTAATTGAGCTCAACTATCCGGAGAAAATTTGGTAATTTTTTTTTATATATTATAATTAATGAACCTTGGCTTTCGTCCCCCTCAGGGTAATTGACCATTTAACTTGTTTTTTTTATTATTGTAACCGCACATGAAGTTAGAGTTTTACCTCGAGTAGTGTGTCGGTTCATTTTTGTACCATAAATTGGATTTGACATTTCAAACCAATTTTTAGGGGTGGACTTTGTTCCTCTTTTGTTTAAACTACTCTGTAGACTGTAGATTGTACATACTTTATTAGTAAAATATTTTTTTTTATTAATTTTAGGGTATACCTTGTTGGTACATATACGAATTTATTGTACATATAAGTAAAAGCTAAATACACTATTGATTGGGTTGTATAATATTTCTTTTATTACCTAGTAGTTGTCATATGTTTCTAGGTTTACTAATTTTATTGTCATAGCAACTAACTAGCAAGAGTGCAGCAGTATAGGATACCTGGTAGAGCCATAGTCTACGCTCTACTGGCGCCCACGATTTATTGTTATTTTTTCTATATTTTCTAGTCTTTGTTCATCTTGATATTCCCTTTATATCCATCATCTATATTCTGTAGATTTACTGTCTTTGACGGCGCGAAAATTGGCCGAACTATCCTTGAGTATCAAGGGCTCATTCTCTTCTATACCCTGCTAGCTTAACTACATTCAGTTTCATCCATCTACTTCTGTGTCTGTCAATAGTTTACCATCTGACTTTTTCATTTCACATTCCCATACAAGTACTACTTGTACGCTAAGGTAGTATTTGTTACATTTGCTTCCCAACGTAGAAGCCCCTTTATTCCAATACATTTGCTTCCCCTTCTTTGCCTACTTCTGTTGGAGTTTAGATATTTCTCCCAACTGTTACTCAAACAGAAGTACCCCACATTTTTGTTACAGTGACGTATCCCAACGTGGTGCCATCTTAGGTCAAAGACAGTATTTTCTTTAGGTCATATTTTCTCTTTTATCTAAGTTTCTGTATTATTTTCTGTTGGTATTCCCTCACATCTTGTTGTTGATTTATTTTATCCCCAATTTTGTTATCATTTTTTTTCAGGTACTCTTATATTGCTATATTGTTAGATTAATATTTAAATACCCTATTTTTAGTTATAGTTGTACAGCTGGCAGTCTATATTGGAGTTTATAATTTATTAGGAGTTTATATAATATATATTTAACCTAACAGTAAATAACTAAAACATATATTATTCTATACATTTGAATACATTCAGACAATATTGGTATATTTTTAGGATCAACTAATTGTTGACCAAATATATAGGTACATATTTTTTTTCAGAGCTATTTTTGAACATAACTGAAAATTATTTTCATTACTCACATTTACATTGATAACCTGATTATAATTATTGGTGAGATTTGTTGATTCTGTTGGTGTGTTGCTAATATTTTCTTCATAGATACCCTTACAAACTTAAATATACTTTGCTGGTCACATTTTTGATTTTGATTGTTTCATTGTTTGTTTTTCCTCTCATCATGTGTGCCTTTCAGCCAGAGCATTTGTTAGTTAAGGAATTAGATTACGAGTTGAGGATAAGGGACATAGAGGTCGAAGAATCCGATAAAGTTGATAGAAAACGCAGTCTATTGCGTGGTGCTCTTAAACAAGAACAAGGGAATAGGAGTTTCCGACAAATTTCTGCTGCAGCTATTCCTTTTCCTGAACAACAACAGGGGATAAACGAGACGATTGAGGATCTTGCTAAAAAGATATCTGATTTTAGAGGGACTGTCCATGATAGCATGTATTCTAGGTGCATATCACGTCTTGCTCATATCTCTGGTCGTGTTCATTTACTATCTTGCTCTGATGAGGAACAACAAACTTACAAGCGCTCTATGTCCATTAGGATTCTTGGTTTAGAAGGCGAACTTGATTCTCGAGTATGTCCGATAGCCACCTCCACTCCTACTTCTTCTGTTCAAGTAGCTAACTCTTTCTTACACCCCAAACCTATTCACATACATAAGTGGGGAATTTCATTTTCTGGTCAAGGTCACTACGATCAAGTAATTACATTTTTGGAAAGAGTGGAATGTCTCCGTATTTCAAGAGGTGTGAGTGAGGATGATCTTTTTGCAGCTTCTGCTGAATTATTTACAGGCCCTGCATTTACTTGGTATATGAATAATCGTAATAGTTTTTCCACTTGGTCTGAGTTAGCTCAGAAATTAAAATCTGATTTCCTCCCTTATTCTTTTCAAGATGACCTCTTAGACGAAATAAAGAACCATAAACAGAAACCAAATGAACCTGTGACTATGTTTATTAACACAATTTTGGGCATGTGTAGTCGACTTGAGACTTCTCTAACAGACTCTGCCAAAATAAAAATCATTCTCAAATGTCTGTTACCTTCTTACCATAAGCAATTAGCTTTGATGGACATTCAAAGTATCACAGACCTCACTGAAAAGTGCAAACGTTTGGAGGAAACGTTATCTTGGTCTTCTCCACCTTCTTCCTCATCCCGACAATCGCCTATTTCTTCCTCTCAGCCAAATTCTTTTAGACACCGTTCATGGCAAAATAAGGGTCCTGAACGGAATGTTTCGGCATTGAGTTCTGTTGTCTGCTGGAATTGTCATCTTCCGGGTCACACGTTTGTTGGGTGTGAGATCCCTCAAAATCGTATTTTCTGCCACGGTTGTGGTCGAGAAAATACCCTCAAACGGAACTGTTTCAAATGTTCGGGAAACGGAACGTTGGAGGTCCGTCCCCTGAGCGTTTCTCCTTCCACTTCCCTATCAGGGAACCAAACCCCAGCATCAACAGAATCTGCAAGTCCAAGCACGTCAAGCAACACAAACCCATCTCCCAGTCGGAAGGGGAAAGGGGTGTCATCCAAAAGATCAGCACGCACCACAGATCAAAATCAATCAAAACAGTAAGCTCTAATTGTGATATATTAAGTCCACATGGTTCAAGTGATCATAGATGGTCATCCATAAATACTCCTTTAGTTGATAGTGTTGAACATAATGGTAAGTGTAGTAGTGAAGTAGTTCCCTTGTCTATACCCGTTTCTAGTTTTGTTAGTAATGATAATATGTCTGTGTTGTTACCCCATAATTTTGATAACCAAACAGATCCTTTAGGTTTTGATATAAATTCTTTATTAGTCAGAAAACACAATGATAACCGACCGTATCTTGAAATTGAGATATTAGGACAATCATGCTTAGCTCTATTAGATAGTGGCTCAAATATTTCTTTAATAGGTTCTTATTCATTAAAGTTACTAGAAAATACTGATATTACTATTATGCCTATTTCTTCTTTGCAAGTGTCTACTGCAGATGGTACAGTTCAGTCAATTACAGGTAAATTTGAGACAGACATCTTAGTTGCTAATATTCGGAAAACAATTACATTTTATATCATACCTTCTGTTCGAAACTCCACATTGAACTGTTCTGACTTTTCCGTTTCTATATCATCATTCAATTTGTCAACCCTCAGTGCTATTCGTGAGTTTTCTAGTTTGTCTGTCAGGGAACAAAAACAACTAGAGAATATCATTTCTAAATTTTCATCGATTTCTTCTAACGATAAATTAGGCCGTACTCATCTAATGTCTCATACTATTGAAGTGAATACTTCAACCCCTTTTCGACAATATCAGTATCCCATACCTCAAGCATGGCAGGCAGATCTAGAAAAGGAGGTTGATTCGATGCTCTCCTTAAATATTATCGAACCGTCCAAGTCTTGTTATTGTAGTCCGCTTTGGCTCATAAAAAAGAAGGATGGATCCTTTAGAGTTTGTTTCGATGGTCGGAAATTAAATAGTATCACTGCTAATAGGGACGCTTATCCTATCCCCAGAATAGATGTTATCTTAAGCAAACTTCAGAATGCTAAATACATCTCTTCCATTGATCTATCTAAGGCCTTCTTACAAATTCCTTTGAGTGAAGAGAGTAAGAAGTATACCGCTTTTGCTGTCAGTGGGAAAGGGCTATTTCAATTTGTTACCATGCCTTTCGGTCTTGTTTCTGCTCCCCAGACAATGTGTCGTTTAATGGACTTGGTTATCGGTCCACAACTTGAGCCATATGTCTTCTATTATCTAGATGATATTTTAGTTGTTACTCCTGATTTTGATTTACATATTGAAATATTAGGCAAGCTATTTTCACGCCTTAAAGAGGCTAATCTTACGGTGAATTTAGATAAATGTAATTTTTGTCGTCCTAATTTAAAATTCCTAGGATACGTTGTTGATAGTCAAGGTCTGAGGACAAATCCGGATAAAGTATCTGCTATTAAGGACTTCCCCATACCTAAAACCACCACCCAGTTACGTAGGATCTTGGGAATGTGTGGATACTATCGCCGGTTTGTGCCTTCTTACTCTACTTTGTTGTCACCTCTTACTGACCTTCTTAAGAATAGGAAAAAGGGCCAGACTATTACCTGGACTCCTGAGGCTGATGATGCTTTCCATCGCATTAAAGAAGCCCTTACCAGTGCTCCAGTCATGACCTCTCCTGATTTCAAGGAACATTTTTACCTCATGACTGATTGTTCGAATACAGCTTCAGGTGGTGTACTTTTCAGATGAAAGACGGTTCAGAACACCCCATAGCTTACACAAGCAAGAAGCTGAACAAGGCTCAGAAAAATTACTCCACTACTAAACGTGAACTGCTTGCCATCATTCATGGCTTGGAGGCATTCCGTTATTATTTGGAAGGTCGTAAGTGCACACTTATAACTGATCATAGTTCGTTGTTGTGGTTGCATTCTATGCGTAATCCATCCCAACGATTATCTCGTTGGATTTGTAAGTTATCAGCGTTTGACTATAATATCGTACATCGCAAGGCTAATGGTGTTGTCGTAGCTGATGCACTGTCTCGAACGTTTGATGTCAACCTTCTTGACATATCCACTTTAGTTCCGGATACATGGTATCAGAACATGTTGGAGAAGGTTACCCAAGAACCTAGTCAGTACCCTGATTTCAGAGTAGAGAATAATGTCCTATATAAACATGTTATCAGTCCTATAGAGTCACTGTCGAATATGTCTGACTGGAAAATAGTAGTTCCAACAGCTAATAGGGAAGAAGTCTTGAGAAATTTTCATGATGATGTGACATCAGGTCACTTCGGGTTTTATAAAACTTTTTGTAAAATAGCTGATTTATATTACTGGCCTGGTCTGCGCAACTCGGTCAAGAAATACATCTCTAGATGTAGAGTTTGTGCAACCTGCAAGCCAAGTAACCTACCTCAAGCTGGACTCATGGGTTCCTACAGGAACATTAATTTTCCTTGGCAAATGATATCATTAGATCTTATTGGACCATATCCACGTAGCTATAAGGGTAATACATGTTGTTTGGTAGTTGTGGATTATTTCACTAAGTTTCCCTTAGTTTTTCCTCTTCGTCAGGCCACAACTCCAGCCATTTTAAAATATTTAGAAGAACAAGTTTTCTTACTATTTGGGGTTCCTCAAATAGTATCATGCGATAATGGACCACAATTTGTGTCCAAAGCTTTTAAAGATCTCTTGAGTAAATACAAGGTCCAAAAGATTTTTTATAATGCTGCCTACCATCCGCAGGCAAACCATACTGAGCGTGTTAATCGCAGTATCGTAACTGCACTAAGGTCTTATACTTATATGGATCATAGAGCTTGGGATCAATATATTCATTCAGTCGCTCAGGCCATTCGTACTTCTGTTCATGAAGTCACCCAATGTTCTCCAGCTTATCTTAATTTTGGAAGAAATGTTCCACTGTCTGGTGACTATTTTGGATTAATTTCTGAGAATCGTACTACTCTTCCTCAGATTTCGGAGAATCTTCATCGTCTGGAAGATCTCCAACAGTTACCCCCCATTTTTGCTGACATTAGGAAAAAGTTAAAAACTTCTTACCTCAGGAATCAGAGTCAGTATAATTTAAGGAAACGAGATTTGCGATTCTTTGTTGGTGATCGGGTCTTAAAGCGTAATTTTGTAAAATCCAGTAAGGGTGATGCCATTTCTGCAAAGTTTTGTCAGAAATATATCCCGTGCACGGTCGTGAGGGTATTATCTCCTTTAGTGTATGAATTAAAGGACAATTCGACGAACAAACGAATTGGTCAGTTTCACATAAAGGATTTACTACCTGATAATACCATGGACGAGGTTGGTTCTTCCTCTTCAGACGAAAATTAGCTAAACAGAGTTGTTTAAGCTAATATCTTCCTCTGTTGTCTTTAGCTCGATTTTTACTGCGGTTTGTTATTTTAATCTAATGTTGTTTTGTCACCAGATAGGTTTTAGTTACATGGATTAATTTTTATCTTTTGGCAGTTTTTGAGACTTTAATTTGTTAGGTAATTATTGCATATATGTAGTACCGGATGGGTGAATTCATCATATTTTGGTGATATAAGATGTGCATTTAATTACTATCAGTAACAAGCTTAGGTACTAGTCCTGTCATCAGCAATATAAAATAAATAGGGACTCAGACTTATTTCTTTTTGTTCTTTTTGATACACATCCATTACATAGGAAGGATGATTTATATGTTTATATAATATATCTGGCAATGTAGACTCACACAACTACTCATATTTAACTGCAATGGGACCACGTTGTACACTACTATATCTTGACTTGTGTGTTACCTTTGGATATTGGATTATCTGCTATTTGTTTTATATTTTGTTAGTGGATTTGCCATATTGGAAAGATGTTACAGTTTAATTTGCTATTGGTTTACCTTATCTATGTTGTCACGGATGTCCTAAATACTTCACAATAATTTATACCCTTATTAATATACAGTATGAACCTGGAATTAGTTGTAATTTAGATTTAGGTATGGATTCTTGTGTCTTTCATATTATTTCCGCTAAGAATTAGTCTGTGTGTACTAGGATTTAGTGAATACGTGGGTTCGAAGTTGTTGTTCGGTACGTGGCCAGTGCTGTTCGATTAAATTTCGTAATCTATGTCTTTCATGGCAGAGTACACAGATGTTTATTCGTCATAACCAAGTTCAATCATGAAATGATTGATCCTTTTTTGTTGGATAATGACAACCATTTTTAGTGTAATTATCTAATTATTCCAGTTACCTTGTTACAGGTTGATAGGGAAGTTTATTTAGTTTATATTATGTCTCTTATTCATAGAGTTTGTGCTTTGACTATCCCTATACCTAGCAAGTTCATTTGATTCCATATTTAGGGTATTTAGACAGATGAGTTGTTATTGTCATTATATTGTTACTTCTTTCCTTAGGCAAAAGTTGTTGTTTAGATTCAGGTATATTTCCTAGATAATCCTACATATGTGAGAACATATCATAAATCTACAGTTTTATTTAAAATTGTTTGCTTTTTCTCGACATTTTTCTGTTACCCAGATAGTGGTATCACAGAACAGAATATTAGTTCACCACTTTATTTTTACTTATTATTGTGTCTGGTTATTGGCATACCTCTGCTGTAGCAACATGCTATAACTAGCGAATACCAGCACGAATCAATTTTATTTAGTCACCGAATTCCTTTAGTCGATATACTTTAGGTATTTATCTTATTATCGGTTTAATTGATTACATCTCTGTTGGTTAGTATGGATAAGTGTGACATATATTACCTCACACTTTGTTCATTTTTTTTGTTTATTAGATTGGGTTCATGGATGCTATGGTAACTCGATATAAGGATGGAATCGATCTATGGCTGTCCTTTTGTTCTAAACCATAAATTCTATATCTATATCCAATAGATTAGTTTGGTATAAGGTTTAGGTAGACCTAAGTTATTTATTTTATATAGTGTTAATGAGAATTGGTCCATAAATCTTCCTGATCGTTCTTCTCTGGATATGCTTTTATGAATCTGGTGTCCATTGTTAGTCCGATTTTGGATAGCGTCCGATTGCTCACTTATTTTGTGTTAATTATTTCCTTGTTATATTAGTATTATTTGGTATTAGTGAGAATTGATCCAAAAATCTTCCTGGTTGTTCTTCTCTGGATATGCTGTTATAAATCTGGTGTCCATTGTGAGTTCAATTTTGGATTAAGTGTTTAGATTTTTAGATTAATTCTTCATTTTCTTCAGTCAATCATTACTATGATTTTATTTTAGTATAGCTACTAGTTCCTTATTGTGCGAATTGGATCACATTTTGCCTGGTTGTTCGTCCTTGGATATGCCATCATAAATTTGATGTCCATGGATATTTCAATTTTGGACCTAGTGCCCAATTCGACACTTATTTGTCACTATAAATTTATTACTATAATCGAGTCAATGTTTTGGTTTCTTCACTAATGGTTTATACAGACATTTAATATGACTTTGAGTCATCTTATGGAATCTGAAGAAGTCCATACTTTTTTCTTGATAAAATTGTCTTAATCTTGTTAATCAATGTGTAATGAAGAAATAGACCACTATGGTTAGTGATATTTTAAGTTTAGAAAAAAAAAATTGTACCTAAATTTTTTTTCATCAAGTTGGAGGGGAATGTAACGGAACGTTACTTAATGAAAATATTTTAATTAAAAATCAATAATTTAATATTTATAAAATGCTACTTTTCCATCTTGCAACACCGCCAACACTGGACATTAGTTCCACGAGTAGCCGCTGTCGCAAGTATCAAGAAGAACTGTCAAATTTTTAAAAAGTTTGACTGTTAGCTGAACCTCCAAATAAATAAGTTCCAAGTGGTCGGTGGCTTTTTGAACAAAAAAAGGAATCACCTTTTAGTTATTTTTTTTATACGGAAGCTATCGTAATTAAGTTGAAGGAGGAGAAAGTTTTGTTTTGTTGAAGAAGAAAAGTATTAATTTGGTAAAAATTTGGGATGATTGCTATCGGCCACTTGGAACCACTGGAATGTTCATCCCACTAACATCAGGGATGAAATAAAAAAAAACTTTAGCGCAGTCACGGGGTAGCCTAGGAGCTGGAATCGTCTTTTGAGTTGGTTTTTGGACTATCATTATTTTGTTTGGAACTTTGGAAAAGACTTTACGTTAGTTGGTGTTGGACAGTGATTAAGTATTTTTTTTTATTATTATTCTCAAGAACATTAATTTTTTCTAAATAATTGGAACATTAAATATCTATTAAAAATATCAAATTAAATAAGTTTACATTATACTCCACTAAGTTATTCATAATTTTTCAAACAAAAAACAAAAGAAATAATTTAAATATTTTCAATTTTTAATAATAAATAATACCTCCTCTTCAAGGCTTCAAATTTGCATTTTTCTAATAAATTAATTTCTTTTGTTTCTTTTCTCACGTGTAAAGGTAATTGAGCTCAACTATCCGGAGAAAATTTGGTATTTTTTTTTTATATATTATAATTAATGAACCTTGGCTTTCGTCCCCCTCAGGGTAATTGACCATTTAACTTGTTTTTTTTATTATTGTAACCGCACATGAAGTTAGAGTTTTACCTCGAGTAGTGTGTCGGTTCATTTTTGTACCATAAATTGGATTTGACATTTCAAACCAATTTTTAGGGGTGGACTTTGTTCCTCTTTTGTTTAAACTACTCTGTAGACTGTAGATTGTACATACTTTATTAGTAAAATATTTTTTTTTATTAATTTTAGGGTATACCTTATTGGTACATATACGAATTTATTGTACATATAAGTAAAAGCTAAATACACTATTGATTGGGTTGTATAATATTTCTTTTATTACCTAGTTGTTGTCATATGTTTCTAGGTTTACTAATTTTATTGTCATAGCAACTAACTAGCAAGAGTGCAGCAGTATAGGATACCTGGTAGAGCCATAGTCTACGCTCTACTGGCGCCCACGATTTATTGTTATTTTTTCTATATTTTCTAGTCTTTGTTCATCTTGATATTCCCTTTATATCCATCATCTATATTCTGTAGATTTACTGTCTTTGACGGCGCGAAAATTGGCCGAACTATCCTTGAGTATCAAGGGCTCATTCTCTTCTATACCCTGCTAGCTTAACTACATTCAGTTTCATCCATCTACTTCTGTGTCTGTCAATAGTTTACCATCTGACTTTTTCATTTCACATTCCCATACAAGTACTACTTGTACGCTAAGGTAGTATTTGTTACATTTGCTTCCCAACGTAGAAGCCCCTTCATTCCAATACATTTGCTTCCCCTTCTTTGCCTACTTCTGTTGGAGTTTAGATATTTCTCCCAACTGTTACTCAAACAGAAGTACCCCACATTTTTGTTACATTCTGACATTGTTGTCACAAATGGTAATATTGCTCCTGTAGTGATCTTTTTCCAAGTTAAACTATTATTCTTCTAACTTGGCTATACTGTACTGATGACGACTAATGAGTCAGAAACACGTGTCTGCAGTTGCATTCCATCTTTTTATATTGTTAATTTTGTATTCACATTCACATTGCGAGTTATTTGCCAATGATTTTTCTTTTCTATGTTTATAGTTGTACTCGCTTACTTAACATCCTTTATTGTATAAGGTTTTGGCTTTTCTTTCCTCAGGTAGATTTACCTCCGTGACTGTGTTGGTCGTCGCCCTGAAAGGCAGGGTCTTCTGACATTGTTGTCACAAATGGTAATATTGCTCCTGTAGTGATCTTTTTCCAAGTTAAACTATTATTCTTCTAACTTGGCTATACTGTACTGATGACGACTAATGAGTCAGAAACACGTGTCTGCAGTTGCATTCCATCTTTTTATATTGTTAATTTTGTATTCACATTCACATTGCGAGTTATTTGCCAATGATTTTTCTTTTCTATGTTTATAGTTGTACACGCTTACTTAACATCCTTTATATATATATATATATATATATATATATATATATATATATATATATATATATATATATATATATATATATATATATATATATCAAACAAATGAAATAGAGAATGTGGAAAAATCCCCTTACGAACAATTCACACATCCACCATTTCAGGTTGGGAAAAATTTCTTGAATAGAATCAAAGATCCAAACTCCTGTTCTTAGAAATGTGTTTCGCCCTCTTCAACCTCTCTGGGCTTATCAATAAAGATGAGAGGTTGAATATCTTTATTGAATATCTTTTTGAATATCTTAGACACATTCCATCAGAACAGGTGTTTGGATCTTTGATTCTATTCAAGAAATTTTTCCCAACCTGAAATGCTGGATGTGTGAATTGTTCGTAAGGGGATTTTTCCACATTCTCTATTTCATTTGTTTGATTTAGTTACGTTTGGTCGGTAAACCAATAACTTAGATCTTTTGATCACTGAGTGTGTTTCAAAGATTTACATCTTTTGTTTTTTTGTTTTTTTGTTTTTCAAATATATATATATATATATATATATATATATATATATATATACATATATATATATATATATAAAATGAATAATTTTGGGGACTGCAGTCAATGTGTTTTGGGCTGATTAGAAGAGAAACACTTTGAACTTTTGTCGAGCTTTCGGACAATTTATTTCCTTTATCAAGACAATCTAAAAATACAAATGTTTAAATTTAGATGAAAACTAGAAAAATAACAACTTACTGCTCGTGGTTTACAAAATAACTAACATACTTATAAAAAACATAAAAATTCTTTCTAAAAAATATAAATTGTAAACGTAAATTAATTTTGAAATATGTTAATTATTAATAATTATTAAATTATTAATAAAATATTAAATATATTAATAATTAATTTACGTTTACAATTTATATTTTTTAGAAGGAATTTTTATGTTTTTTATAAGTATGTTAGTTATTTTGTAAACCACGAGCAGTAAGTTGTTATTTTTCTAGTTTTCATCTAAATTTAAACATTTGTATTTTTAGATTGTCTTGATAAAGGAAATAAATTGTCCGAAAGCTCGACAAAAGTTCAAAGTGTTTCTCTTCTAATCAGCCCAAAACACATTGACTGCATTCCC
Organism: Diabrotica virgifera virgifera; assembly: GCF_917563875.1. Classification (NCBI taxonomy): domain Eukaryota; kingdom Metazoa; phylum Arthropoda; class Insecta; order Coleoptera; family Chrysomelidae; genus Diabrotica; species Diabrotica virgifera. The sequence continues at coordinate 144,083,083 of NC_065446.1, read as the reverse complement.
CAAAATTATTCATTTTGTATTATTAACAGTCACTATATATATATATATATATATATATATATATATATATATATATATATATATATATATATATATATATATATATATATATTCAAAGTGATTATTTCGACCAAAAACAATAAATAAATCTGTAGGAAATATCAGGTATGTGGTCTATAATAAAAAATCTTTATTTTTTCTAAAAACTCAATATTTCGCACATTTTTTTGATGGCTTCTTCAGGAGTATACTGTAACAACAATTTTAACAACTTACAAAGACGTACAAACTAGATTTTAAAATACTTACAGAAAGTTAAAAGATTTCACAAATAAATAACATTGACATTAAAATAAAAATTGTTACTGTCATATATTAAAATGTATCTTAAAATTAATATAAGGAAAGGTCTGAAGCACGTTCGTTATAGTAATAAGGCAAAACGCATAAAATGACTCAAACGCAAAAAATAACAACAAAAGAACAATTAGAGGAATACTATTACTTTAATTATTAAGGTTAGTTGTTTATTAAGGCGAGTGTTAACTTAATGATTATTGTAAATTTTATTCAATATATTACAATATATGTTACTTAACTGTCCAGTGTCTGTTTTGTAATTTAAAGTTTTTTTATTTTTTTAATGTGATACATCTCCAGAAATAATCTACTTTTATAGTTATCAGACTGTGCCAAAATACGAGTATTATTATAGTCTAGCATATGACCGGTGTTTTCATAATGCTCAACTACTGCACACGTATTTTTTCTTAAGCGGCAATCACCAAACATCACAATGGTTAAAGCAAAGAATCACACAACATAAAAGTGATTGCCGCTTAAGAAAAAATACGTGTGCAGTAGTTGAGCATTATCAATCAAGACATGTTATTTAATCCCCGTTTAGGCTTGAGCCTCTTCAGGGTACTGGAACTCCCTTTTTTTTGCGGGAGTGTGTGGAACATGGTTGATTCCAAAGGGAAGCGTGTTGTTGAGAAGTGTGGGTTTAGACGGTGATTTTTTGCTATGTGCTGGGCTAGCTGGAGCGAGCGAGAAGAAATGCTATGTCCTGTATTTGCTAATCTCTGCGTTAGATACCCGCCAAACAGAGAAGGTAGCTATCACTTGTGGAACGGCTCTTGGATTCAGCTTTTGGGATGCAGTTTGGTTATCTGCGATATAGTAGGGGAGTGTTTTCTAAAATTTCGTGGAACTCATCGGGAAGTTCGTTTCTAGCTAATTGAAGAAGTTTGGCCGGAGGGAACGGAACTTTATTTTTGGGAATCCCGGTGAGTCTAAAACCGCGCCTATTGCAAGGTGTTTTTAGGATGTTTTTGGCTCTAATGTTAGAGCCGTTGATGACGCGCATTGTATACTTGCTGCCGAGAGAACGTATTCTGTCGACTATTTTGGGGATTTTAGCGAGTGGATGTACTAGTACAGACGGATACAACCTTCCCTTCCTCAGGCACTTCCTCAGAACCCTACGTTCTGTGGCAGCAATTTTGTTGTTGGCTCGTGGTTTTAGCAGAGTATAGAGACACGATCTGTAGTCGATTATCGGTCTTATGAAGGTTTTGTACGTATGTACAAGTGTTTTGCTGGACGTACCTCCAAACCTTCCGGAAAGTGCTCCCAAGAGACAAGCTCTCTTCCTTACCTTGTTTAAGGTGTTTGTAACGTCAGTGTTCCAGTTGAGAGTCCAGTCGAAGTGAACTCCCAAGTAGACCACCGAAGGACGATATTCGAGCCTCTCTCCCTGGAGAACGATCCTAGCCTCCTCGAATGAGGATCGGCTACTAGGATGTCTGAAGGCGATCATCTGGGTTTTCGTGGCGTTGAGCGTAACTCTCCACCTGTTACACCATCTGACCATTTTGTCCAGCAATGTTTGAGCTTTTTCGAATACAGAAGGCTCTACACGAGTGCCCCTTGAAGAGCCTGCGGTGAGAAGGGCAGTATCGTCTGCAAATAGTAGGACTGACTCGGATCGTCTAGCTGGTTTGGGAAGGTCACTGTTGTAAACTGTGTATAATATTGGGGCTAGTACTGAGCCTTGTGGCACTCCCGCTTGTGGAGTGAAGGAGGTGGATAATATTTCTGCGACTTTGACGCGTACAGTTCGATCTGAGAGATAGGAGTGTATGATTTTGATAAAAGTTATTGGCAGTCCAAAACGGCGTAATTTTTCAATCAGTCCGGCATGCCAGACCTGATCGAAGGCCTTTTGGACATCTAGGAATATGCCTATTGCGTGTCTTTGACGCTCGTTGATTGCTTGGGAGATGAAGGTGGCTGCTTCAATCAATGCATTACGTGTGGAATGTTCAGCTCTGAATCCAAATTGGAAGCTGGGAAGAAGGTGGTTGGCATCTAGGAATTCTACGAGTCTCTCCTTAAGGATCCTCTCGTAGACTTTACCTAGAGTGTTAAGTAGAGAAATTGGTTTATAGGATTCAGTGCTGGTGGGGGGTTTTCCCGGTTTGGGAATCATGACAGTGCTGGCTACCTTCCATGAGGCTGGAAAGTAGCACAGCTTGAGGCAGGCATTGATTGTTTGTGTAAGCAGCGGGATAATACTCTCAGGAAGTTTTTTAAGGCATCTTCTGTGGATACCATCTGGGCCAGGAGATGTGTTTTTGCCAAAATTACACATCTGCCTGACGGTTTCATCCTGCACAGGAGCTACCATCGGATGAGGGTAAGCTGCCATGTGCTGGATGGGGGTTTCGAGTATATCTTCCACTCTCAGCTCGACAGTGCGTCTGTGTCGCTCATCAAAGTTGGGATTATTAGGAGTGATAAAGACTGACTGAAGTGAGCTATTGAAAGCTTCAGCCTTATCTTGTGGATTATTGAGTATGATGTCGTTGACAATGAGATGTGAATGTGGTTTGGATTTTTGCCTTGTTAGGATTTTGAAGTTGTTCCAGAATTTACTACCGTCTCGATAATCCAGTCTAGAGGTGACACGCATCCACTGTAGTTGTTTCAGCCTATTCACCTCCAGTCTTATGGAAGCTGAGAGTCGGTTGTATTCTGTTTTGATTAGGGGGTCTCTGAATCTTTTATACTCTCTGATTAGTCGTCGCTTTGTTTTGATGTTTGCGACTATTCTCGGAGGTAGAGTTGGAGTATATGGATTGTATTTTGTGATTGGAATGGCTAGGGAGGAAGCTTCTTGTAGAAGACTTTCAATTTTGGAGATCCCTGTGTCAACATCGTTAGTAGTCGACATTTCACCTAACTGAGGAATATTATGACTGATGTATTCTTGGAAAAGATCCCAGTTAGCTTTACGATAATCTCGTTTATATATTGCAGCTCTTGGTTGAGGAGGTTCTGTGAAGCTAGTTTTGACTAGCAATGGAAGGTGGTCAGAGGTAATTGAGTCAGCTGTGGTACATTCATCATCAACCAGATCAAATAGTGTACTGGTACACAAGATATGATCAATGATGGACATTCCCACGTGACTGAAGAACGTGACATCTTCGTTTGTGACTCGGAAAATGGGCAGATCTAGAAGCATGTTGGATAGTTCTCTGCCTGAAGCATTTGTGGAAGTGTCACCGAATTGGGTATGTCTGCTATTGAAATCGCCCATTAACACTGCTGCATTTAGAGATGAAAAGTACTCTATTAGCAGGTTGGAAAGGGGCTGATCTGGATGTTTATGGTACGAGATTATCGTAATGATGTTGTTATTTTGTACATGTATATCAACTGCCAGGAAATCGATGTCAGGAAATTGGATATGTGGGGGAAGGATATGAGGGGAGGTAGGTATGCTATTGTGGATGAGTAAGCCATTTCCGTGACTGACCCGGCTTTTGGAAATATGGTAGGATGTGTATCCTGAAAAATTTGTTGTAGATTTGCGTCGGGTATCGGTTAGAGAGAGAATTTGAATGTTATTATCTAGAAGTAAGTGTTTAATTAGGGCTCTTTTTCTACCAATACCCTGACAGTTGATTGTACCTATTACACAGTTGAATGTGACTGGAAATGTTTAGTTGTTAGGAACAAAGATTATTTCTAACCTGTTGTTCCTATTGTGTGGCACCATTGAGTTGCCGAAGAGAGCAGAGGAGAGCTCAGAGGAATATTTACCAATGATATCCCTACGATCAGGGAGCACGTTTAGAAGTAACGTGGTGGTAAACTGGAGGATGATTTTGAGCTCTTCACTCAGTGTCGCAGATGGTGACCTCCTCTCGACAGCAAGAGGTTTGTATTCTTTAACGGTGCGTGGCTCCTCCTGTCTCTTAGGACAGCTAGGGTGCCACGCTGGATGTTTACCCTTGCAATTAGGGCAGGTTGGGTTATTTAGGCTTGGACACTCGGCTGCCTTGTGGTCTCCGCCCCCGCAGTTAGGGTAGACCACACGGCGTTGTTCACATTCCGTGATGTCGTGACCGCTTTTGCAGCATCGGCTACAATATTTGGAATTCGGTCGGGCGATGGCAAAGGTCCTTGGCGCCTCGCAGGTCCTTATTAGGCTATCTATGCAGATGCCTTTGGCAAGGGCCATTTTGAAATGCGCCTCGGAGTCGAGGTACAGCCGGACTAGCCTCGTAGGTTGATTTGTCCTTCTGGAAATTATGCGGTGGATTTTGTTGAAGGGAAAATCCACTTCTTTGAGGCTTTGGCTGATTTCCTCTTTTGTTAACTCTGGATCTATGTCAGTCATGACAACTTGGAATTCTGACAGTTTTGGAATATTTTGTGGTTGGGCAGAACGTGGAGGACGCGAGCCTTTGAGCTCGATGACAATTGTGGGCTCTCCAGTTCTCTCCTGAAGCCTTTTAGTTGTAGATCTGAGATCAACCTGTCGATTGGTCTCGATGAAAGCGAGGTGGTCCTTGAGGACCAATTTGGCATTAATCAAGACACCAGCAAGAAGCTCCCTGGTGTTAACCAGTTGGCTGAACTTCCTCTGAGTATCATAGACTTGCGGTATATTTAAGATCTTGTAGTGGTAACTAGAAGGCTGTTTATTAGGAGAGCTGGTGGAGAGAGTGGACGCTGAGGTCGAAGGAACCTGAGCGAGATGATGAGTAGCTGGGGTCGAAGGAACCCGAGCAACAAAGGATTCTGAATCAGATGCAGGAATGGAGGTTGTGGCAACCTCTATATTGGCAACTGCCTGAGTGTCTTATTTTTTGGCTCTGTTAGCTCTCTTACGATTTTTCCTCGTCCTCTTACTCTGCACCTGGAAGGGCAAGCCGGAGGAGAGAACAGACTCTACCGACATGGAGCGTGTGATTGGTCGTTTCGGAAGATTTTGGTCTGGAGTATTAGATTCGACATCAGAAGCATCACCCTCCGAGCCTACGGACTCTCTGACAGGCGATAACCCCTTAAATGCCAAATTATACTCCGACTGAGTCATTGAATCGTCAGAGGCTTCGGATGGTGTTGGAAGAGCTGCGCTTATATTTTTTAGAAGTCGAGGAACGACTCCTAGGTAGCTCTCGGCCGCTTCTACCAGCTTTGCCTGGAGGTCAGAAATATAGCGAGCATCTTCGCTTGTTTGGCTGAATAACTCTAAGTCGCAGAGATTAGCAATATTGGAGTTGGCGAGAGGGTGAGTCCCCTGAGACGATGTGTTCTCCATCTCAGGGGCCTGGATTGTCTCGTGGTATGATTTATGAGGGACAGATTTGTTGAAAGAGCGGATATTTTATGCCCTTTTCCTCCTAGCCAGTGGCAGACTCACCTAGTACCGGCAACGAGAGAACCTCGTTAGGCTCGAAGAATGTCTTGTCCTTCGGAGGAAGAGGGGTAGCGCTCGCCAAGCGCCTCGGACCACGCGACCTATCTAGAACCGCCCCCAAGGGATGTCCAGAAGCAGCAGGCTGCCCCTAAGCCACTACCCAAGAAGACGTTTCGACTTGCACCCAACTCACCTAGTTTGTATTTGCGATGGCCCACTTACTTTGAATAGTGACCGTTATAGCACGCTATAACAGCCACTTCCTGTGGTATTTTTGTTTTTTATTATTTCTGCTGCTTTTTTCTTGGTTGGTTGTTGATTTTTGTGTTATTCTTGATTTTGTACTCGTATATTAACTTTCACGAGTTTTCAAGCATAAATGCTTTTCTACTGGCTTTTTTTGAGAAGAGTGTGAAACAGTGACTCTTCTTGTCAAGCGTCGAACGTAGAATTGCGTTGAGCATTATGAAAATACCGGTCATATGCTAGACTATAATAATACTCGTATGTTGGCACAGTCTGATAACTATAAAAGTAGATTATTCCTGGAGATGTATCACATTAACAAAAATAAAAAAAACTTTAAATTACAAAACAGACACTGGACAGTTAAGTAACATATATTGTAATATATTGAATAAAATTTACAATAATCATTAAGTTAACACTCGCCTTAATAAACAACTAACCTTAATAATTAAAGTAATAGTATTCCTCTAATTATTCTTTTGTTGTTATTTTTTGCGTTTGAGTCATTTTATGTGTTTTGCCTTATTATTGTAACGAACGTGCTTCAGACCTTTCCTTATATTAATTTTAAGATACATTTTAATATATGACAGTAACAATTTTTATTTTAATGTCAATGTTATTTATTTGTGAAATCTTTTAACTTTCTGTAAGTATTTTAAAATCTAGTTTGTACGTCTTTGTAAGTTGTTAAAATTGTTGTTACAGTATACTCCTGAAGAAGCCATCAAAAAATGTGCGAAATATTGAGTTTTTAGAAAAAATAAAGATTTTTTATTATAGACCACATACCTGATATTTCCTACAGATTTATATATATATATATATATATATATATATATATATATATATATATATATATATATATATATATATATATATATATATACTAAATTGCTAATATAATTGGGTGTGCAGTTGAATAGGGAAAAAAGAAGACCATTAACGTGTTCTCATTTAAACCAATGCATTATATTTCGTACATAGTCATGTACATCATCAGATGCTAGGCTACAATATACAAATAGTGAAAAAACAATCCAAATGTTACAAAATTTGATGACTTACTTTATAGAGACAGGATTGCGACCGCCAATCATTGGACCGAACAAGAAAAGGCTGTTTCCTTGACTGCTGCTTTACGAGGTGATGCTGCAGATATATTAAGGTCAATTCCCAAGGGTCAAGAAAATTGTTACCAGACCTTGTTCACTCGTCTAGAAAAACGCTATGGAGATGCCCATCTACAACAAGTATACAAAGCACAACTGCGAAGTAGAAGTCAACGAGCAAGTGAGAATCTGCAAGAATTTGAAGCAGATGTGGCTCGTGTGGTGCGGTTGGCTTATCCAGAGGTGCCAGACAGCGTTTTAGAAGAAATTGCAGTAGATACCTTCGTCAATGGGCTGAAAGATAATGAACTACAGAAAGCTTTACGACTAGCAAGACCGAAAGTTTTAGATGAAGCACTTGCTATTGCATTGGAACACGAAACGGCTAGTCAAACTTCACGAGGCCATAGAGTAAGAACCATTGAAGAAAGTGACGAACACAACGATGAACGTCTGGAGGAAATTATACGGAGAGTATTAAGTAATCAGATGCCAAAGAGACGCGAGCCTAGATGTTGGAATTGTGGAGACGTAGGCCACATTCGTCGTAATTGTAAGAAGATCGTACAGCCGTCGGAAAACTAGAGCGGGTCGACACCAAGGGGCAACTGCCGACCTCGAGAACTAGAGCCCCCATAGTAACTGTCAACCTTACGTCCTCCGGTGGAATCCACAACTTATACATCGAAGGTCGTATCAGTAATAGATGTAGATCATTTTTGGTGGATACAGGTGCAACGAGAACTATCGCACGTCCAGATGTAGTACGAGACCATAATAAATTATCACCTGCAACAGTAAAGCTTAGAACAGCGACTGGTGAGCTAATTAATACATATGGCGAGGCTAATATGTCAGTATCCATTGGCCAGACCACAGTTGAACATCAAGTATTAATTGCCGAGATCTCCGACGAATTCATATTGGGGATGGACGTACTAAGGAAAGTGGGGGCAATATTGGATGTTCAAAATGGAGTTCTCAAGATCAATGGTGAAGAGTTGCCCTTTCACGACGACAAAGAAGATGTCATCCGCTTACTTACTACATGCGACGTAACCATACCCGGTAATAGTGAGAAAATTCTGATGACCATGCTTGATGGACACTGCCGAGAGGGAAGTTTAAGGATGGTCGAAGATGTGGATAATGTCGAGTTCCTAACGGCGAAAACTTTGGTAAAAGTTCGAGATGCGATCCCTGTAAGAGTTATGAATTTAAGGGAAACTGCTATCAAGTTAAGTAGAGGAGCTTTGATCGGGCAGTGTGTTCCCGTGGCTTCAATTTGCTCTGTGAATACCAATGAGAAATCATCGAAGGCGAAGTATCCAAAGGAGCTTGTTGAGATGATCATTGAAAGATGCCAAGATCTTGATCATGAACGAACGGAAAAAGTGACATCTATGCTGATAGAGTATCAAGATGTTTTTGCTATTGACACGAAGGATAAGGGAAAAACAAGCATAGTAACGCATAAAATAAATACCGGAGACGCTCAGCCAATCAGACAACGGCCTAGACGACTTCCATTTGCGAAAAGAGATGAAGCCGAAGAGATTATCAAGGATATGGACAAACAAGGGGTAATTGAACCATCGAACAGTCCATGGACATCACCAGTAGTTCTGGTAAAGAAGAAAGATGGTTCAACGCGTTTTTGTATCGACTACCGCCAGCTCAATGCGGTAACAAAAAAAGATAGTTATCCTTTGCCCAGAATAGACGATACATTGGATACTCTCTCCGGTTCTCGTTGGTTTTCCACACTCGATTTAAAAAGTGGATATTGGCAAGTAGACATGGAGCCAGCCGATCGGGAGAAAACAGCATTTTCGATAGGATCAGGGCTTTGGCAGTTTACGGCTATGCCGTTTGGTTTATGTAATGCCCCTGCCACATTTGAAAGATTAATGGAGGCAGTTTTAAGAGGTCTAACATGGAAAACATGCCTGGTTTACTTGGATGATGTAATTGTGGTTGGAAGGTCCTTTGATGAACATGTCAAGAATCTAATAGACGTCTTTCAACGATTGAGGGCAGCGAACTTGAAGTTAAGTCCGAAGAAATGTCACATGTTTCGACGAGAAGTTAAGTACTTAGGACATATTGTATCGAGTAATGGTGTAACAGCTGATCCTGAAAAGATTGATGCAATTAAAGATTGGCCAGTACCAAAAGATAAACATGAAATTAGAAGTTTCCTTGGCCTATGTACATATTACCGACGATTTGTCAAAGGATTTGCCAATATCTCCAAGCCCCTAACAAAGTTGACGGAGGAGGGCAAAGAATATACATGGAGTGAGGAGTGTCAAAAAGCTTTCGAACAACTACAAAGGGCTCTGATCAGTGCACCGATATTAAGCTACCCGGGACAGGCAGGAAAATTTGTTTTGGATACCGATGCTAGCAACAGTGCCATAGGAGCTGTTCTCTCACAAATCCAGGATGGACAGGAAAAAGTCATCGCTTATTTCAGCAAAGTCCTGTCGAAACCAGAAAGAAACTATTGCGTTACCAGAAGAGAACTGCTGGGTGTAGTGAAGGCTTGCGAACATTTCCATAAATACTTGTACGGCAGAAAGTTCCTTCTTCGAACAGATCACGCTGCTCTAAAATGGCTCATACAATTCCGTAATCCAGAGGGCCAGATGGCAAGATGGTTAGAACGACTTCAAGAATATGATTATGAGATAGAACACAGGGCCGGAAGAGTTCATTCAAATGCTGATGCCCTTTCGAGACGACCATGCAGTGCAAATTGTAATCACTGTGCCAAATTAGAGGAACGATTTTGCCCCGTGAGACGGACCACCGTCGTTAATGAGCAATGGCAGCCACAACAGTTACAAGAAGCCCAAGAAGACGATCCATGTATAAAAAGAGTATTGGATTGGATGCGTCGAGGTGAGAGACCTAGTTGGCAAAACATTAGTGCATGTAGTCAGGAAGTCAAGGCCTACTGGAGCCAATGGAATTGCCTGATACTAAAAGATGATCTTCTGTACAGAACCTTTGAGAACGATGATGGTACAGAATCTAAGCTTCAGTTGATTGTACCTAAAAGTAAAGTGTCAGAAGTATTGCGTCAGTTGCATGACGGTACATCAGGTGGACACTTTGGTATTACGAAGACTCTGCAAAAGGTTCGAGAACGGTTCTATTGGGTGAACTGTAAAGATGATGTAAGAAGATGGTGCCGGAAATGTGAACTGTGTGCATCCGGTAATGGTCCAGTTGGTAAAAAGAGAGCACCCATGAGACAGTACAATGTTGGAAGTCCTATGGAAAGAGTAGCAATCGACATTGCAGGTCCATTTCCAGAAACCGATGCTGGAAATAAATACATTCTGGTAGCCATGGACTATTTTACGAAATGGACCGAGGCCTATGCATTACCGAATCAAGAAGCTGCTACCGTTGCAGAGGTACTTGTTAAAGAATTCTTCAGCCGATTTGGTGTTCCCTTGGAGATCCACTCCGACCAAGGGCGAAACTTTGAGTCAGCTCTTTTCCAAAACGTTTGTAAATTGATTGGTGCCAATAAGACCAGAACAACACCCCTGCATCCTCAATCAGATGGAATGGTCGAGAGGATGAACCGAACGATGGGTAAACACTTGTCCAAAGTTGTATCTGAACATCAGCGAGATTGGGACCAACACATTCATTTATTCCTGATGGCCTACCGCTCGGCCGTGAATGAAACTACAGGTCAAACACCAACCTGCCTGATGTTGGGTCGTGAAGTTCGTTTGCCCTGCGACCTAGAGTTTGGCTGCAGACCTTCCGAGGAATATGTTGCAGGCGAAGAATACGTAGACCGCCTGAAGTTACGAATGAACAACATTCATGAACTTGCCCGACAACACATCCAGATAGCCAGTGACAGAATGAAAGATCAATATGATTCTCGCTGCAAGAATGAAAGCTTCGAAGTAGGTGATCTTGTCTGGCTTTATAATCCACAACGTCGTCGAGGCCTGTGTCCTAAACTGCAAAGACAATGGGAAGGTCCGTATGAAGTTAAGAAGAAAATAAATGACTTAATATACAGAATTAAGAAGTTACCAAACGGTAAACCAAAAGTTATTCACATAAATCGTCTTGCACCATATGCTGGCTCAAATGAAACAGAGGAAGCCCGAGTCCTCCAACAGGAGATGAAAGATGCACCACAGCCAAGTTTTAAGGAATTTATGTCAAATTACGCAGAAAGAAAGAGTGCTAGATTCGGCGTGACCACAGAAGTTCAGCAAGATCTGTTTGGTGTTCCAGAAAACGTCTCTCTAGCCCACTGTGTTGCACAAGACCTCGAGATGACTAAAGGAATCTCGTCCGTATTCAATAGAAAGTTCGGCCGCCTGGACGAGTTAAGGAATCAACAACCTAAAATTGGAAGAGTATTGCGATTGGAAGATGGTCCTCGATCTTTGCTGTATATAGTGACCAGGAAGTCTTATACGGACACGCCAAGCTACGAGAACATATGGCGTGCTCTAACTAATTTGAAGAAAATGGTCTGTAATTATGACATCAAAGATTTGGCTTTACCAAAAATTGGCCATGCAGTAGAAAATCTGGATTGGAAGATTGTGAGAAGCATGCTGGAAGTGATCTTCAGAGAAACTGGCGTACGGATTACTGTGTGTTGCATGAACCCGAAGATGTCATACCCTTCAAAGACAGTAGACTGTTACTTCTTTTCTAGGGGTGTATGCAGAGCTGGAGAATCCTGTAGATTCCGCCATCCTGGGCCATCTAGAGTTGCTGATCGGGACGCTCAGATCTTAAGAGGGGAGCAGTGTAACAAAATAATTATTGACCTACCCTCGTATACCAGCTCCCGTCTCCGCACAGACAGAACACTATCGATGTTTCGAGATACGCCGATGCAGCGCCGATGACGTGCAAGCGGTCACATGGACATAGCTGGAGATATATAGATATTTCTGGAATATCTGTATCGCATATATAAATAGGACATATTTGTAAATAGAGTTAGTCTTAAGCTAAAGTTTGTAAAGTAAACTTGTATAAATAAAAAAATAAAGTCGTATATAAATTAAGAACCGCTAGTTTTATTGTAATTAGAAGTAATTACAGTAAATAACCGCTACAATATTTAGTTAATAATAGTTATGGTTAAAGTAAAAAAATTTTAAATTGAATTTATTTAAGTGAAAATGTATACAGAAACACACCATAGGAGACAATATTACAGTAAACTGACAATGACTAATTCTGCAATATTAATGCATGATAAATTTGGCTCAGGTTACTAATGTCTATTCTTTTATTCAGAGCATTGGGGTGCTTCAGTATCGAACACATTTCCAAGAATTGCCTTTTCATGAGATTACGTTCGTTGCCAAGAATCCTAACTTCATTGAAGTCTACCTTGTGTTTTGTGGTAATAGCATGCTGAGAAAGAGCACACGTATGCTTGGATAAGTTAATATCACTGCGGTGTGTTGTAAGACGCCCCCTTAGTGATCTCCCTGTCTGACCGATATAACAAGAGTCACACTCAGCACAAGGTATGTGATAGATGACGTTAACTTGTTCCAGAAGGGACAAGGGTGTTTTAGTTTTAGAAAACAAATTTTTGACCGTCTTGGCATTCTTAACAGCAATTTTGAAAGGAATGTTATTGTGTTTATACAGTTTAATAAGTTTTTCAGTAACATGAGGAAAATATGGTAAAGAGGAGTAATGAGTAGTAGGAGTCCCAAGTACAGTAGTAGGCAGAACAGTGTCATTGACAGTGTTATTTGATATTGATCTGAGTTGGTCACCATTGGGTATGTCATTTAAAGGAGAACCATAACTCTGTGAATAAAGGTATTTATTAATGAGGGAAGATGGGTAGTAAATTTCGCTTAATCTACTTGTGTCTGATTTGTAATTAATTGAACATTTATTACTGTTTATGTGGTACATCTCGAGGAACAATCTTTTCTTATAATTGCTTTCTGAATCTAAGATCTTGATATCTGACAAATTAAATTGGTGTCCTGTTGTTATGGAATGGTGTGCTGCTGCACAAGTATTTTTGTGTGTTTTACAATCACTTTTGTGCTGCGTTATTCTTTGTTTCAGCCATTGCGATGTTTGTCCTATATACTGCTCATCACATTCGAGACAAGAAAGTTGATAGATGATATGACTCTGATTTAGAAGCGGTGTCTGGTCTTTAAAAGATATATATATATATATATATATATATATATATATATATATATATATATATATATATATATGTGCATTTGTATCCTTTTTGCCTCCGCACATACAACAGACGTCCATCGCTCCACCAAAACTAAAGGCAGTATGTGCACATATAATGCATCATTAACCTTATTTTGATGTATAATATAAAGGCAAAGAAAGAGGGGTAAACATTTATTAACCTAATTTTATACAGTTATTTTATTTGTGTAGTTCGTGTTTGCCTCCATACACTGAACGTACTCTATGGCCTCATTTGCATATTTTATATGATGTTGCAAGTGCGGGCCCATCTCTGTAGATGTTGCCAAATTTATCGTTTAATTATCGCGATTGCGACATATGATTCATACTTATACTTAATTTTTTCGTATTTCTAGTTTGGAATTTATTTGCACCCCCTCTTTTAGTCTTTCTGCCTTTTTATTAGGTACTGTACAGTTCTTCGGTTTCTCTTTATAATCTTCGCAACTTTTTGTTGTATTTTACCTTCTCTGTTATTTTTTAATGGTATTGGTATTGATAAAAATTATTAATGCGTAATCGCTTTCGCCCGGTGGTTTCCCGAGTTGTACGACCTTTTTTCGGTGATTAGCAAGCTAATCGAGTGACTAAAATTAAAAATCTTATAAAAAAATCAACTAAAAAGCAAAAAATAAACAAAAATTGAAAAAATATAACACATTCGTTAAAGATAAGCGTGGGGCGAAAACTGTTTATTCGATGAACACGCTCCACGCTTTTCTTTGACGAATGTGTTAGATATTTTCAGTTTTTGTTTATTTTTTGCTTTTTGGTTGATTTTTTTATAGGATTTTTAATTTTAGTCACTCGTAACTAAAGAAAAGCGTTTCTTAAAAAATTTTCTTTTCATATTTTTTTATTTTTTAACTTATATATTATTGTTCAACTTATACAGTGGCTCACGGTAAATATGGTCATTCGTTTGAAATATGTTTATTGCAAAAAATATTACATTATTATACAGGGTGAGTCACCACTAACGGAACGGAAGATTACAGCGAAACGGTAAAAGATTTGAGAAAAATTTAAATCGAATAGTTTGTAAGTTGATAAAATCTACATTTTAAAATTATTTTGGAATATGCAGGGTGCACCAATAAATGGCGGCGTATCAAAGTTATATTTTTTCTTATGGAACACCCTGTATTTTATTGCATTTTTTAATTATCCGCAAAAAATAAGGTATAGTTTCATAAGGTTTCCCTACACCTATGTTCAGAGTGTTCTGAGTTATGTTGACTTTTCTTAAAATGTGAAGTTTAAAAAAAAGGCTTATTCTCAAATTATTTAAGAAATTATCAAAACATTACTTTTACATCTAAATAGTTGGATAATGGTTGAATGTATTCCATGATTAATTATTATACATTTGTCTACAGGGTGTTCAAAATTTACAGTTTCATTATTGGAGTATTCAATGTGTCATATGATTCTTATTTTAAATGGAACACCATGTATAATAATAAATAAATATACTAAACAAATTTACCTCTTTCGAATGGTATATGGATGTCCTATACCTAGGTGTCATAGTTTTTGCGTAATTTACAATTATTTAAATTCTTAATCTGTAAATCGATTTTAAAACAAAAAATGTAGTTAATTAATGTCATTGTATGACATTGTCAGTTTATGACAGTCTGGTTTGGTAATTATCAAAACTATAAACATCCGTGTATGAAATTCAATTTTTTTTTACTTAAAAATGGCTTTGGCAGGGCCAATTACATTCAAATTTAATTGTTCCTAAAAATGAATAATCACGCTATCTATGAAAGAGTAGACATGCTACTTTGCATTGGGCAATATTTTTAAAATTGTCTCTTAGCTTCTAAAGTTTACGCTTAAAAGTATCCTGATAGAAGACACACAAAAAGGACGTTTTTAAGAGATTTCTCGATAGATTCTATGCTAATGGTAATGTTGCATAGATACGAAAAGTTAAATAAAAATAAACCGTTTATTTTTGATGACGTTAACGAACTTGATGTACTGCTTTCTGTTACGGAAAACCCAAATACTAGTACGAGAAAAATTTCGGGTCGATTGGAAATCAGTCAAACGAGTGTATGTACAATATATAAGAAAAACCACTATCATCCGTATAAAACTCAACTACAACAGCATTAGACAAAACAGGAACGTTTAACTTTTCGTTTATAGACTTTAGAATTTGGAGAAGATCCTGATTTTTTAAAGAATTTATTGTGTACAGACGAATCTACCTACTTTTCATAATAATCGTCTAGTTAATAGACATAGCTTTCACTTTATTATGATACAGGAAACAAACATTTTACTGTTGATCGCCAACACCGATGAAGTGTTAATGTTTGGGGCAGTATTCTGAGCGAGTACGTTATCGACCCATATTTTGTTGACGAAAATCTGAATGGAGCAACTTTTTTAAATTTCTTAAAATAAGTTTTTTGGATCCTTCTTAAAACCTTCCACTTAGCGTGCGAACAAACATGTGGCTCCAATTGGATGGAGCTGCTGCTTATTTCTGACGTTATGTTAAGAACAACCTTAACATGAAATTTAGAAATAAATGGATAGATAGATTCGGTCCATATATTTGTCCACCTAGGTCACCAGGATTGACCAAGATGAATTTTTTTAAATGGGGTTATATTAAAAATATTGTAAATGCTACACTTCCTACCCTACTACCTCAGATGATATTTTTATGAAATTAAGAATTTCGAACGTTTTTGCTTCTATAGCACCAGCTATGTAAATAAGGTAAACAAATCATTTAAAATCGCTTGTTGTATAAACATTTTGAATGTGTACCTATTACATAAGCGATTAATATCCATGGTGTTCTGTAACTGTAAATTTTGAACACCCTGTAAATAAATGTGTAATAATCAATCATGGGATGCATTAATTATAAGATTATTACCAGACCGTATTGTCATAAAATGACAATGTCATACAATGACATTAATTAACTTCATCTTTTGTTTTAAAATCGATTTACAGATAAAGAATTTAAATATTTGTAAATTACGCAAAAACTATGACACTTAGGCATAGGACATCCATATACCATTCGAAAGAGGTAAATTTCTTTAGTATAATTGTTTATTAATATACATGGTGTTCCATTTAAAATAAGCATCATATGACACATTGAATAGTCCAATAATGAAACTGTAAATTTTGAACACCCTGTAGACAAATGTGTAAGAATTAATCATGGAATACATTTAACCAATATCAAACTATTTAGATGTAAAAGTAGTATTTTTATAATTTCTTAAATAACTTGAGAATAAGCCTTCTTTTAAAACTTTACATTTTAAGAAAAGTCAGCATAACTCAGAACACTCTGTACATAGGTATAGGGAAGCCTTATGGAACTATACCTTATTTTTTGCGGACAATTAAAAAATGCAATAAAATACAGGGTGTTCCATAAGAGAAAATATAACTTTGATACGCCGCCATTTATTGGCGCATCCTGTATATTCCAAAATAATTTTAAAATGTAGCTTTTATCAACTTACAAACTATTAATTTAAAAAAATTTTCAAATCTTTTACCATTTCGCTGTAATCTTCCGTCCCGTTAGTGGTGACTCACCCTGTATACAGTGCGCTGGAATAAGTGTTACCCCCCCTTATTAACTTATTTATTTTTAGCACATAAGCAAAACGCTCGGACAGGTCGATTTTTAAAATAAGCACAGTATACTATAGCATCAGTGTTTCGAACTTTACGCGACTCATCTTCAGGTGATCGGCATAACTCCGAGTTTTTTAAATGGGCAAGTACATCATGTGACACGTCATTTAAAAGCATTTGAAATACTGATTACAAAAATATATAATACTTTAATCCTATTTGAGAGCGTAGGCGCAAAATTTCGGTCGAATTATTTTCAATTGCATTCATTTTGTTCGAATCCATAGAAAACTAATAAGTCTTTTTTTAAAATATCGAGGGTTTCCCTAAGAACTTCTGTAATGTTTATTTTAATAATTCACAGGGGTGAAAAGAAGAGAAAATTTTGTCTGATTTTTAATTTCAAATATATTATTCAAAAAAACTGTTTAGTCTTAGGGACTTTCAGCCCTCCGTAATAATTCTGCGTTTGATCTTTTCAAAAATACTTAATAGTTTCCTCAGAATTCGAAAAAAATAAATGAGTTTAAATAGAATTTGATCGAAATTTTGCGCCTACGCTCTCAAACAGGAGTAACGTATACAATTTTGTAATCAGCATTTCAAAAGCTTTTAAATGATGTATCACATGATGTACTTTCCTATTTAGAAAAGTCAAAGTTATGCCTGTCACTTGAAGAGGGATCGCGTAAAGTTCGAAACATTGATGCTATAATATACTATGATTACTTTAAAAATCGACCTCTTCGAGCGTTTTCCTTATGTGCTAAAAATAAATAAGTTAATAAGGGTGTAACACTTATTCCAGCGCACTGTATATAAAAAATTAAAATTTAAATTAATAAACTCAATGTGGTAATACAACTTTTGACATATGTAAATAATATTAAATAAATTAAACAAAAGTCTTCCAACCACAGCAATTTTTAAAAAATTGTGTATTTGTTAATACTAATGCTCTCAATAAAAATCGTCAATCTCCACTTTATTATAATATTAACACATAATATAATATACTATTATATTACCACAATATAACAGTAGTTCCTTTGAGCTACGACAGTTTTAAGCCTGTTTGGATCAATTATTGATTTCACTAATTTGTTTCAATATTTAGGATTAATTTTACTTCATTCTTCTAGAAGAGCATTTTTATATTAATGTCTTATATTTTATATTAATATCTTCTATATATCTTCTATCTTTTATCTTTTATATTAATATATGTATTTTCTATCTTTTATATTAATATTTTATATTAATATCTTCTTTTATTATTATTATTGTGAATATCATGTTAACGGATCTGAACTCAATAAGGAAAACTAAATTAGGAAATAAATTATTAATTGCATTTAAGTCAGATGATTTTGTCGGTGTTTGAATTACCTACGCTAAATTATATAATAGCCATTGTTTAACAATTTGTGTGGAATGCTTTGAATTGTTATCAATGTAGAAGACAAAACTATCTATAATACCTAACTTCTAGACGCTTTTATTTAAATTTGTTTTCAATATAATATTATGGTAAAATTTGCTCTCGTCAAGAAAAAGCACATGTTTCAATTTTTGCATTTTAATTTTTCCGTTATTTTGACTAATGTAAGGTTACTTCCGAGCTTATTATACCTACCATGAAAGTATTCTTTCGTAATATCCGTCGGATGTTTTCAGGATGAACAATCTTGTTTCAGCACGTTTGTACTTCAATAGTACGCTTTAGTGCAGGGGTGTCAAACTCAATTTTGCAGAGGGCCATATATTAAATTCAGAATGTGTCGGCGGGCCAGATTCAAATAAAAAAAAATGTACTGAATTATTATAACATTTTATTTAATAGTATACTTGTAATATACGGTTGTTAAAAATCATATCAAAGTTATAAAAGAGGGTAATTATTTTGAGCTCGAGGATCCAGATACCTGACTTCTCTTGTTTTTGACAAGCTCATTGATGTCAGGTATCATATTCGTTGTATTTATTTTAAGAATTGATTGGAGATGTTCATTTGTAAGTCTTGTGCGATGTTTGTTCTTATTTATTTTCATGACGGAAAACATCTGCTCACATAAATAGGTGCTACCAAACATGCACAGAATGCGTGCTGCATGCTTTTTTAATTCCGGGTAGTTATCCAAACTCTTGAAATATTGTGTATAAAATGTAAGTGCGTTAACCTCTTTAAATTTTTCTTTCAAAATACTGTCCGATTGAAGATCTATCAACTCCATTTGCAAATGAACTGGTGCCTGTGAAGCTTCAAAATTGAATGGATTGTTGAAAATTGGGAATTCCATTTCATTCATTTTGTGGAAGTCTTCAAAACGATTGTTGAATTCCGTGATAAGATTTTGCAGAAGTTGAGAATATTGATCCAATTTTTTTTGATCCACTGTGCCAAATGATTTTAAATGAGGGAAATGATCCAAAGTTTGATTTTTTACCTGATTTTCCCACAGCCTCAACTTTGTTTCAAAGGCTTGAATACATGAGTACATTTGAGTGACAATCAGATTTTTACCCTGTAACTTTACATTCAGATCAGTCAAGTGTTTATTCATATTTACCAAAAAGGCACAATCAACCCACCAGTCATTGTCATAATCAATTGGGTTGCCTTTTTCTAACATGAAAGCTTGAATAGGGTCACGTAATGCAAAAAATCTTTCTAAAACTACTCCTCGACTGAGCCAACGAACTTCGGTGAAATAAGGGACATCAGAAAACTTTTCGTCAAAATCTTGTAAAAACTGCCTGAACTGTCGGTGATTTAGTCCTCTGCTCCTTATAAAATTTACTATTTTAATTATAGGTTGCATGACATGGTCCATTTTTAAATGTTTGGATGCCAATGATTCCTGGTGAATTATACAGTGAAATCCCACAAAATTTCCTGATGTTTTCTGTTTTAATTTAGTTACAACGCCCGAATGTTGGCCAACCATGGCAGGAGCGCCATCCGTAGTTGTGCTGCTAAGTATATTCCAATCGAGTCCATATTCTGTCATCAAATGCTCCAATGCAGAATAAATATCATTTGCTGTTGTAGTACCTGTCAATGGAACGCACTTTAATAGTTCTTCAGTTATTTCAAACTTACTGTTAATACCTCGTATAAAAACAGCAAGTTGAGCTGTATCAACAGTATCAGTGCTCTCATCAACAGCCAGTGAAAAGTTTGTAAATTCCTTAATTTTCTCCTTCAGTTGAAGAACCAAATTTTGAGATAAATCATTTATTCTTGAAGCAACAGTGTTTCTTGACAGCGAAATATTTTGAATTATTGACTTTTGAAATGGAAATGAAACATCGGCAACTTTCAACATACAGTCTTTAATAAAATCACCATCAGTGAAAGGTTTTGATCTCTTCGCGATTTCTAATGCAATAATAAAACTTGATTTCAGGGCATCTTCGCTCTCAGTATTAGCTTTAGTAAACATCGATTGTTGACCTTGAAGTTTAGATTTTAAAGATGACAATCTGTCCATTCTTATTTTTTCAGTGTAACAATCGAATTTTGATTTATGATTCGTATCATAGTGTCTCTTCAAGTTAAACTCCTTTACAAACAGCAACTGTTTGATTGCAAATCAAACACAGTGGTTTACCTTTCCATTCTATGAAAAAATATGCATTTTCCCATTTAGACTGAAAAACTCTACGTTCACTATCAACTTTACGTTTTTGTGACATTATGCCGAAATCGTAACAAATATGGAACTCGACACAATTATGGATATCGCACACGCACGACACAAACAAATGTACAATACCTTCTCAACCACTACTTCGCAACTGACTCACGTGACACGTCGACGCACTTCTTTTATATCGATAAGGAAGGTTCTAGTCTAGACTCGAAGCGCATGGAAGATTCTATTGTTCTCAACAAAAATAATAGGGTGTTTCCGCTAAGAGATGGTGTTACTGTCTATCTCTCTCGCTTGTCTAGGCACCCGCTGCCTTTGAAATGACTTATAAATGTAGTGTAGTGTACGCATTTTAAAACTTCCGTAGAGCAATCGAGTGAAGTCTAAAAGCTCTAAAAAACATGATTCTTCTTTCTGTGACACATTGCGATCGCGGGCCGTATTGGTATGGCCCGGGGGCCGGATGCGGCCCGCGGGCCGTATCTTTGACATGACTGCTTTAGTGCATTAATTCTTGTATCATTTTTTATTTTTTATAGAAATCCATCGTTCCT
Source organism: Diabrotica virgifera virgifera (assembly GCF_917563875.1). NCBI lineage: Eukaryota > Metazoa > Arthropoda > Insecta > Coleoptera > Chrysomelidae > Diabrotica > Diabrotica virgifera. The sequence goes on along the minus strand of NC_065446.1, from coordinate 144,061,905 downwards.
TGCTTATAGTTAACTTTTTCGTATTTCTAGCTTAAAATTTATTTGCCACGCTGGTTCCGTGTTTCTATTTTTTTATTATCTACTGCACTGTTGTTCGGCTTCTATTACTTCTAAACATTCACGTTTAATGATGACGTCTACACTATTTGCAGTTATAATAAAGCACTTTTACTTACTAACTACAAAACAAATACATGAAATAGTATCGACTGAGCCTCTTTTGCTTAGGGGAATTCCCCGATATTCCGATTATGACGATGTTTGTTAGTATTAGAATTAACAAATACTCTAATTTTTTAAATTTGGTGTAGTTGAGATTACTTTTTGTTTAATTCCTTTTCATATTATTTACATTAAAAGCTGTGTTTCAGTATCGAGTTTGATTAACATCAAAATAAAGGAATAAGAATAACGACAGTGTTAATAAAACATAAAACAATTGTATGGTACGTTTAGTACAAGAAAAGTATGACTCATAATAATTACATCACTATTAAGTGCTATTACTATTGAAGGACATGTACGCGAAAAGAAAGTTAAATTTTGTCCTTTTAGACTTTCTAATTTAAATCACGGGCCCTATTTTATAAATAGATAAAGATAGATACCTACTTAGGATCTGATAAATTTAAGATTACCCCGAAATTATACGAATTTAGTCAAATGCAAACTTGCATAAAATTTTCTATTAAGGTGAGAAAATACAAATATTAGCGTTAGTTACGCCACTGGATTCTGCAGATTCTACGATACTAGAATCTGCGCAATAATACCTTATAAATAGAGGGACTTTCATATCATAATAGCTTTTTGTTACTTGTATTCAACTTTTGCTTAACTTAGTTCAGTTTGTTTAACACTTCTGTTGTTTCACATTTTTGATTTATATTTTGAAAATAAAATACTTTTTTAAAAACTCTTTCTCGAACATCAAACACATAATTGGCGCAGTCAGTAGGATACGTGCGGGATCGGAAAAGACAATTTTACGCATTACAGTGATAGAACTTTTTCGGTCTTTGGTGTTTTACATCGCAGCGCGTATCGAAAGAATCTCTACCCTACAGTGGTATCCAGCGAGAAGCAGAGTTCCAGAAGAAGCAAAAGTTCGGAGAAGAGAACCAGGTGCTCCAGATAACTGTAAGTGCCTTTCCTTTTCGCCTTTCCTTTCATATCTTTGTGAGGAAAGATAGATTAATTTTTGAATTTTGAAAAAGAATACATTTTTGATACATTTCTGATACATTTTTGATATATTTTTATACTGTTGCAAATATTGAATTTTATTGAATAATTTTTTGAAATATTTGAAAAATATTTATATTGCATATATATTTTTATTTATTTACGTACGTATTATTTTGTTAGATATTTTGAATTTGAATTTATATTTTATCTGACAATATGGCTACTGCAGCTCAAGCTCAAACTCAAACTCCCCTTAATTGGGATTTTCTCAAATCAAAACTAAAAAATATTAGACCCTACGACGGAGATTCTAATAATCTAAACAAATTTATCTCAAGATGCGACGAATTAATGCGAACATATACTGTATATAAGGATGCAGATTTAAATAAACATATTTTGGAGTGCATACAGGATAAACTAGTTGGCAAAGCAGAAGCACTAGTAGGAAATCGCATGGAATTAACTACATGGGATAGTATAAAGAAAGCATTACAACAATGCTTCGCAGATAGACGTGATTTAGACTGCTTAGTGCAAGAACTAACACGAACAAAACCATATAAGAATGAAAGCCTCCATAATTTTGGAACAAGGATACAACTCTTAAGAAGTAATGTAGCCCAAAGAATAAGTAACGATACTAGTATAGAACTTGCAGATAAAGTATGCCAAATTAACCATTGCGACAAGATCGCACTAAACACTTTTATTGCGGGATGTACAGGTGTTCTTAAAAATAATATGCACCTTAAGAAACCAAATTCTCTTGAAGATGCCATTGCATATGTCGACGAGTTTCATAATTTTGAAAATTTATATGGACATTCCAGTAATAGTTTTCCAAAAAATAATCATAATTTTAAGCCACACAATTCTTTTAATCAATCTAGCAGGCAAACTCAGCCTAACAACTATTATCAACCCCTAAGTTCGAAACCCACACATCAATATCAAACAAATCCAAACTTTACTTATCAAAATCAAAACCCTTTCAATTCTAATTATTTTAATCGTAATCAAGGTTATCAAAACCAAAATCCTTCAGGACCCAGACATTTTGAAAATCATTCCACATCTCAGAATCGTTCCACAAACTTTCGACCAGAAAGTAACGTCTTCAGGCCCAACCGAATTCCTAGTGATAGGTTGCCTAAGCCACAACCGATGGAAATAGCATCCAGAAATACATTAAATTCAAACGCTAGATCAAATTCCAATAGATACAATAATTATCGAAAAAATTATTTCCCAAGAAGAATTCCCGATACTATAGCTGAAGAGCTATACACAAATAATTATCAAAACGAAAATATTAATTCAAGAGAGCCTCACCATACTAGTCAACTTGAATATTTTAAAAATCCTGAATATGATTTACAACAAAACGGTCAAGACGACCAAAATTTTCGGATAGTTGCCTCGGAAATGAAACAGTCAACATCGAAATAAACTCAAATAATCCCCTACCATATATTGAAGTAGGAAATTCAAAAATAAAATTATTAATTGATACCGGTAGTGCCAGGTCTTTGCTACGACCAAGTATTGCCCAAAAATATTTTTCTAATTGTATTTACCAGTCAAATGTAGACATAAATACTGCTCTTTATACTAAGACTATTAAGTATCAAGCCGAAATACCAGCATTTCCAGAATTCGGAAGTGACTTTTATATCAATTATATCCTATATGATTTTCACGAATATTTTGATGGAATCTTAGGATTAGAAGATATGATTAGAATGAACTTAGTTATAGATTTTACTAATAAAATACTTTATAATAATAACGTAATGATACCTGTTAAATTTAGAGGACCTATGGATATTAAATTTGAATTTACTATAGGAGCACAAGAAAGAATTCTTTATCCTCTGCCTGTAACTATACCTAATGGAGAAATAATAATAGAAGAAACATATTTAGACAAAGTTTATATACCCGAAACATTAACAGTAGCAAGAAATGGCTATGCTATAATGGAAATAATAAACACAACAGATAAATCTTTGAAGATAACTTTACTAAGACCAATAGACGTATACCCATTTGAAAACGAAAATTATGAACTATATAACCTGAATTATTTTAACAAAAATCCTAATGAGAAATGGAGCAAGAAAAACAAAATAGACTTAGGAAATCTAATAAGAACAGACCACATGAATTCAGAAGAAAGAGAAAACATAATTAAGCTATGTAGAGAATTTTCAGATATATTTCTAAAAACAGGAGATCCTTTGACATTTACTTCCAATGTCAGACACACCATAAAAACTACAGACGAAGTTCCGATACATTCAAGATCTTATAGATATCCTTATTGCCATAAAGAAGAAGTTAGAAGGCAAATTCAAGAAATGTTAGACAAAGGAATCATACGGTCAAGTTGCTCGCCTTGGAGTTCGCCTATATGGATTGTAAACAAGAAATTAGACGCATCAGGCAAGAAAAAATACCGTCTAGTTATAGATTACCGAAAACTTAATGAGAAGACAATTTCAGATAGATATCCAATTCCACATATTACAGAAATTTTGGACAAATTAGGAAGAGCGCAATATTTTAGCACATTAGATTTGGCCAGCGGATTTCACCAAATCGAAATGGATCCAAAATCTATAGAGAAAACAGCATTCAACGTAGACAACGGTCACTATGAATTTCTAAGAATGCCTTTTGGTCTCAAAAATTCGCCGTCAACATTCCAACGCGTCATGGACGAAGTATTAAAAGATTTGCAAAACAAAGTATGCATGGTCTATATGGATGATATAATAATATTTAGCACTAGCTTACAGGAACATATTCAAAATTTAAAACTAGTATTTCATAAACTACGGGAAGCACGCTTAAAAATTCAACTAGACAAATGTGAATTTTTACAAAAAGAAGTTGAATTTCTTGGTCACGTTGTGACACCAGAAGGAATTAAACCCAATAAAGACAAAATAATAGCTATACAGAACTTTCCAATTCCAAAAACACAAAAACAGATTAAATCATTTTTAGGTCTCTTAGGATATTATCGCAAATTTATAAAGAATTTTGCTAAAATAACAAAACCATTAACAGTTTGCTTAAAGAAAGACCACAAAATAGAACATACAAAAGAATTTATCGATTGCTTTAATACTTGCAAAAATTTGTTAATATCAGAACCAATTCTAGCCTACCCAGATTTTAATAAAAAATTCGAAATAATGACAGACGCATCCAAATATGCTATCGGGGCAGTATTATCACAGGATGGACATCCTATTTCTTATGCGTCAAGGACCCTAAATTCAGCAGAAATAAATTATTCCACTATCGAAAAAGAATTATTAGCTATAGTATGGAGTTGCAAATACTTTAGACCATACTTATTTGGAAGAGAATTTATAATTTTTACGGATCATAAACCATTACAATGGTTGTTCTCATTAAAAGAACCTAACTCACGATTAGTGAGATGGCGGTTACAACTCGAAGAATTTAATTATACAATTAAATACCAAAAAGGAACCCTTAACAAAGTTGCGGATTGTCTTTCACGAATAGACACCGACAATGAAATAAATGTACTAGAATCTGAATCTTTGTGTGTAAATCTAGATGACATAGATGAAATAATACAAAAAGAGATAGAAAACTTATCAATTCCAAATCAGGAAAGTACCGATCAATTATTTGATCCAAATGAACTTTATTTACCTGAGCTAAGTAATGAAGACATTTCTGAAACATTAAAAGACAAATATGAAAAAGAAAAAAGGATAAACGTAATATCTGATGTACAAATTAGACCTCCAGATATTAATCAAAGTGGAAACGAAGATAGCGAAGGAAATACAGTACATACTTCAGCCGAAAATCCAATTCTTAGCATACCAATAACAGATCGAGCCTTGAACTTATACAAGAACCAAATTTTACTAACTTGTGGAGAGATTAACGAAATAAAAACTAAAAGAGAAAAGATATTCGACAACACAAGACTATTTGTTATTTTACCTCAAAGAGATCTGCAAAAAGGAATAATAAATTTTGTAAAAGATTATATAGACCCAAGAAAATTATACGCCTTGTATTTTAGAGCACCGCTATCACCTGAAACATTTGTAGTTTCATTACAAAATTATTTTAAAAATTCTGCATTTAAATTTGTACACTGTACAAAAATATTAGATGATATTGAGACTACCGACGAACAAAAAGAAAAACTTAATTATTATCATGTTTATAAAAAAGGACATCGTGGCATGAATGAGCTAAAAATGTCATTAAGTTCACGATACTACTGGCCCAATATGTCAGAAGATATAGAACAATATGTCAATAATTGTGAAGTTTGTTTAAAAAATAAATATGATAGAAACCCACCAGTCATTAAATTTAATCTTACGCCAACGGCTTCTAAGCCATTTGATCATATTCACATGGATGTATTTAGAATATCCAATACACCATTTCTTACAATAATCGACACATTTTCTCGATACGGACAAGCATATCAAATTCCCAGCATTAGTGGAATTTCAATAGTCGATGGTTTATTAAATTATATCACACATCATGGATTACCCTATAAAATAACAACTGACTCCGGCACTGAATTCAAAAATTATGACTTAGAAGATTTTTGCAAATTACATAAAATAGAATTACATTTTACCACTCCTAAAAATAGTAATTCGAATTCTCCGGTAGAACGCTTTCATTCTTCCTTAATAGAACATTTTAGATGCCTTAAAGAAACAAATAAAGACATGTCAGTTGAACAATTAATGAAACATTGTATATTATCATATAATAATTCCATTCATTCTGTAACTAAATTTACGCCGTTCGAAATTATAAAAGGGCATATAAATAACCCAGATCCATTCGATAACAATGATCATCTTATTTTATCACAATATGTGCAAAATCATAAAGAACAATGCAAGATATTATACGGGAAAATACACGAAAGGAATGCCAACGTGAAAACTCAGCAGATAGATAAACGCAATTTATCGAGGTCAGAACCTGATGAATACACAAATGAAGACAAAGCTTATATTAAAAGTGGAAACCGTAGCAAGGCACTTCCTAAGTTTAAACAAACAACTATTCTTAAAGACGATAAGCTGACATTACAGACTAATAAAGGAGTTTATCACAAAAGCACAGCTCGCAAACCAAGATCTAATAGAAAAAACTTTTTACAGGTTCAACAAAATGAAGACGATAATCGTGTTGACTCTGATACAAGTGATATACCGGACGTCTCACCAGGTTAAAGGAGATGACATCGATATCAATATAACGCCCCTTGAAAACCTTTTACTCCCAATTAAATTAGGCACATGTAGATTAATTTATAGTAAACATACATTTATCCATTATATTAACTTAAAACGAAATAGTTAGGCAAGTAGAATCTCTTAAAGATAATTATCAAATAATAAAAACTAGTGTAGTAAAAGTTAATGCTTCAAATCCTATTTCATACCATGGATTGGCAGAAAACATGTTAGAAAGAACAGAAGTTTTAATTAATACATTAGAGAAAAAATTAGAAAATATCTATCCCCATATTCGATCAAAAAGAGGCCTAATTGATGGCATAGGTAAAGTTAATAAATATTTATTTGGAAACTTAGATTCAGATGACGGAGATAGATATGATAAAGCGATAGAAGTCCTGGAAAATAATCAAAAACATATTATCCATGAGACGAACTTACAAATATCTTTGTATAAAAAACTAATCGATCACTACAACAAATCTTTAGCCACACTTTGGCAAAACCAAGAAAAACTGCAACGTAACTTACAGAAATTCCAATTAGAAATCCAAAACACTATAAATAGTTTAGGAAACTATATTACTTTTCAAGGTACCATAAGTCAGATAAATTTAGATTGTCAAAATATGCTAGATTTTATTGAGAATATCGCAAACGGAATTATGTTCTCCAAATTAAACTCATTGCATAGTTCAATTATTTCAAGTAAGGAAATTCAAGACATGATTCAATATTTGCACAGTATTTATCAACCTTCTCAAATCCCAAAATTTACAAATATTTTAACATATTACATGCTATTAGGGACACAAGTAACTTTTTCAAGTTCAAAACTGATCTTTGCTACTCACATTCCTATCCTAAAACCAAAAGTCCTTGATTTTTATCATATATACCCAATAATCCAAAAGAACAAAATGTATACTCCCACATACCCTTATTTGGCACGAACCTCCGACGAAATGCACCTAGAAAAAGACGAATGCCCAATTTTAGAAGAAATATAAATATTATTGTAAAGAAGACACCATACTACAAGACAATTGTACTTTACGTTTCCTCAATGGTCAAAGTTCAACCCAATGTTTTACCACAGAAGTCACTCTTCAAGAATCCATTATCGAACAAGTAACCAATAATGAAGTATATTGATAATGCCATCCACATCTGAACGAGAATGAAATAGAATTACAAGAAGATTCCGGTTTTGAAGAAGAAGATCCAGCAACCAGCAACCAGCATCCCAAAAATAACTCCATTATTTTTCGGACTCAGTGAGGGAGGAGTTACGCCACTGGATTCTGCAGATTCTACGATACTAGAATCTGCGCAATAATACCTTATAAATAGAGGGACTTTCATATCATAATAGCTTTTTGTTACTTGTATTCAACTTTTGCTTAACTTAGTTCAGTTTGTTTAACACTTCTGTTGTTTCACATTTTTGATTTATATTTTGAAAATAAAATACTTTTTTAAAAACTCTTTCTCGAACATCAAACACATAATTCGTTGCAGTGTCTTATATCTAGCTATTCATAATTATTGTGTATCAGGTTCCGACTACATTATGCGATTAAATGATTGCGATGTTGCCACTACTAAGAGGCGAAGTGAACCGGTGGACATAGCGTATATATCGGAGGCGCCCACTACCTTCGGCTAACGACAGAGTATACGCGTGTAACAAGCTGCGCCTCTGACGCCAGATACGGCGAACTAAAATGTATATCGATAGACGTTAATGACTCGATTTTACCTCTACTTAAAAAATTGGCAAACGCCTTATACAGACGTGTTAACAAATAAATGCACAAGAAACATGACTGTACGTGTTCGCCTCCGATTTCGGAGGCGAACTCGTAAAATCGGAGGCACACTCGAACTAAGGATGTAGCAATCGGAGGTGTATGGGTAGCAAATGCACATATATATATATATATATATATATATATATATATATATATATATATATATATATATATATATATGCTGTCTGTTGTTTTCCGGGTTTGACTCCGCGAAGTGTAACATATATATTATTGTGTTTTCAATTTATCAATCAAAGGCAAAATGAAAATTAAATTAATTTTTTTTAAATAACGCGGGCACATAAATTTGATACACCCTGTATATTGATCTGTAAATATTTATTAGAATTTAGTTTGGATGTAAGTGGATTTCTTTTTTAATGAGCTTTCCGATGAACCATTAAAGACTTTTGTGAATAATTAAAGTGAAAAGGACGATGTATTTAGGTTTAAAATGGAAAAATATTGTTTATTACGGGAACTATAGAATCCACAGGTAGAGGTAATTATCATTTTCTAGAAAAATGATTTAAAATAAAGTTTGGAATTTTAATATCTTTGTTTCACCCCGAGTAAATGTCGTAGGGTTCCCCGAAAGTAATTAGAATGGTCGGAATAATTTTGAAAATGACTGTTTGTTTGTCGAATGGAAAAGAGAAATGTTTCTGATTCTTGGCAATTTGGAAGGGGAAAAGTGGTTTGAATGTTGAGTGAGTTTGAAAAAAAAAGGCAGTATGTTATTGGCATCGCTGAGGAGCAGTTCGACGTTTTCGTGGACAAGTAGTTAGCAAGTACCAGTGGTTGTTTGATAGTAGAGAATAGTGCTGAAAAGTGGAACGAGAGACAGATAAAATTGAGACGAAATACCTCTTTGATTCTGTATTATTGTGAGAAGGAGAGCAGAGAATTTTTGGAGTTCTGTTTGAATCGAGTACTGGTCAAAAGAGGCCTGGCTTGTTGGAGAATTGGTGCTGGTATGCTGATAGTTTTGAAGCTGGAGAACGGAGAGGGCTTTGATGAGTAGCCTTTAACATAGTCAACGAGGGAGAGCTGTTTTGGGTCACGAGAAGACATCAGAGTGAGTGAAGCAAAAGGTCAGTCAACTTATGTGAAAGATATTTTTATGTTCGGAAACTAAAATTTTGAGTAAAAAGCGTAGGAATTAAAATTCCAATATTTCAAAAAGTAAATAGGAAGTATAGCTAATCTTGCGAATACATAATTTGGTTTTGTTTATTTTGTTGTACCAAGGTCATCGGGAACAAACCGATAAATTGTTTTTTTTAACTAGAATAAATTTAAGTGGTAAAAATTTCATTCGGACATCTGTGTCCACAGGTTTTAGATTTGACAGATTTTTAGAGTATTGATTTTGATAAATAAAAGACAATTCTGTATGTTTATTTTATATTTTTGCTTTATTTCTTTTTCCTATTTTATCCCGATTAGGATCAACTAAGAGATACTGAAACCACGAGAGAAGATAAGTATAACGTAAGATAATTTAGACATTTTTTAATATTACAAAAAGGCACCCTGAGATTTTTTTATTCATTTTTTATGTATGATTTGCGACAATTAAATAATTAATCAAATAAATAATAATTAATATAAAATTAATATGAAGCAGATCATAACAATATATATATATATATATATATATATATATATATATATATATTGATACATGTATCCATGTAACTTCCAAAGTAGATACTCGTAATACGTTGTCACTTCATATATACCGTTATGACTTCCGATTTCGGAAGTCACAACGTTTTGCCTAAATTTTTACGAATTTGGCTACTAGATGGTATTAGAAGGCTTATATCAAAAATTTCACTAGAAGTCACATCGTATCTAATATACTCATAAGATCAGATTTTAGTACGACGGTATATCATCAGCGCTAGTGTCGCTCCCGTACGAGAATACACGTGATATACACAACGCGTAGGGACTTCCGTATACCACACCGCTCGTTGTGACTTCCGTTATTTGGCAACGCTGTGTAAACGTTCCCAGACGCCAGACATTTCATTGTGATAGATTTGCGGTCGTAGTATTTTGTGCAGCTGTTATTTAAATATGAGTAATAGCAGATCTGCTTTACTTTCATAGTTAGCGTTAAATTAAATATATTATCTTTATAATTAGTATATTATACATGTACAAAATTCAAAGTGTCCATTAAATAATATAAATTATTTTTAATAACCTTATTAAAAAATAAATTTAGGTAAATATTTTCATTTCACGAAATTGCCGAAAATCGCGTATAGGTATTTGGACCTAGGCTGAAAAGTCAATTTTAGTGATTGTTACTTCGGAAGTAAGTAAAAGTATAAAAACACACAAAAAAATTGAAACAATGAATTAAAAGTGATAAATAGCTCTAATAAAGTAATAAATTCTAGTAATAATATGAAATACAGTAAACTCTCTCTTAACAGACACCTCCCTTTGCCGGGCATCTCCTCTATATGGACGGTTTTTCAAACAAAAATAATTCGGCGATATATGAACCTGTACCCTTCAACTGACAACTGACACTCAACACCGGACGTTGACAGTAAAAATGATGTGTAAATGCGGATCTTCTTCTTCTTCTTATGCCGTCTTCTAACCAAGGTTGGCGATCACCTTTTTAAACGCTTCTCTGTCTTTTGCAAAGTGAAATATCTGTTCAACACTGAGGTTAGTCCAATCTCTGATATTCCTCAGCCAAGATTTCTTCTTTCTTCCCAAACCTTTTTCCCCGCTACTCTTCCTTGCATAATGACTTGTAGCAGAGAGTATTTATAGTTACGAAGTATGTGGCCCAGATACGATGTTTTTCTTATTTTAATTGTGTTCATAAACTTCCTGCCATGTCCAATTCTTCTTAACACTTCTTCGTTTGAGACTTTTACAGTCCAAGGAATTTTCAGAATACGCCTATACAGCCACATCTCGAATGCCTCCAATTTTTTTACGGATTGTGCTTTTAGAGTCCAAGCTTCTACCCCATATAGTAGTTGCGACCAAACATAACATTCGAAGAACCTCAATCTAATGTCCATACTCAATTTCTTATTTGTAAACATTAACTTGAATTTTATAAATCCTTTTTGAGCTATTTCTATTCTCACCTTTATTTCCTCATCTTGATCTAATTGTGAGTTTATAATTGCTCCTAGGTATTTATACCTCTCGATTCTTTCTATCGGTTTACCTCCAATGTCAGATGTATGTTGTCAACAGGGTTTTTTGAAATCACCATTAATGTGGTTTTATTTATATTCATTGTTATTCCCATCTTTTTGCTTTCTCTGTTAATGATATATAGGAGAATTTGTAAATTGTCTATATTCTCTGCCATGATTGCGGTATCGTCTGAAAATCTTATGTTATTAATGATGCTCCCTCCAATCCTTACACCTTCAATTCTTTCCCATAGTGCCTCCTGAAATATTAGTTGGGAGTACACATTGAATAATTGTGGCGACAGCACCCATCCGTGCACGACAGCACGTATCCGCAAATGTGGATAGTAAATATAAAATGAAGAACTTTTTCCATATATTTTACGATATAAAACTACATTTTTTATTATTTATTAAGCTCAATATTCCTTGTTGGCCTAGGAATAAAACGTTTACATTTCTGATTACATTTTATTTTAGTCTTATAAATTTTATATAATTACAATTCAGTCCATTTATACAATCTTTCACCACCTACTTCCCTCTCCTTCAGTTCAATGCTAGTTGTTTCCATCTCTCAATGTTACTTTTCTTCAGGTCTTCGTACACACTGTCCTCCCATCTTTCTCTTGGCCTGCCTTTCCTTCTCTTTTGTTATGGTCTACGAAAGAGTACCATTTTGGCATTCTTTTACTTCTCATTCTTTCGATTTGCCCCAAATATTATTCTCTGTGCTTTGATCGTCATCGTTATCGTTGGCTCTTTATACAGTTCTTCCAGTTCTTTATTGGTTCTTCTTCTCCACTGATCTATTTTCGCACCTCCATATTATATTGCTCTTAGAATTTTTCTCTGCAATCTTTCACAAAAGGTCTGTTTCTGACTTTTCAGCACCCATGTTTCGCATGCTCTGCGTATGATACTATAGGTCATTTTCTATCGTTTCAAATTGATACATAGCCCGATCAAAGAACAATCTGACCCAAAAAAAATAAAGGAAGGATGAAAATTTGGGAATAGGTAGTTGAAATTGTCTATTATTATATAAGAAAAAGTTAACTACTCTACACACCCTCCATTTTACAAAAATTGAGGGGAATACCCCTTCTCGGAGGTGAAAAATATGAGTTATTTGCGAGTGAATATATTCATGTTTAACAACAAAAAACATGTTTTAGACGGTTTTTCGCAAATAACTCAAAAAGTAAGTATTTTATCGAAGAAGATATTCTTAGTAAAAATCTAGCTTATAAATAGTGAAAAGAATGGAGTACGCATGAAATCTGTATACCCAGTAGAAGCGGAGTGTAACTAATGAAAAGTAAGTCCTTATTCGTCCAATTCTAAATCGAATATTTTAAAGTGAAATAACCAAAAAACGGAGAACTTTCCGGGGAAAACTTATTAAAAATTTTTTTAAAGTGTTTAAAAACAGGTTTATTTTTGTTTTTTTTTAACTTCTAACATTAAAAGTAAGTGAGTTACGCTCAAAATATTTTTGCTCCCTTTTATATTTTGGTAAAAACAATCGCGAAAATCACCCCCTAATTAGTATCCCAAATAAAATGAATCGTTACTGCTTCACAAGGTATTTTGTTTATGTATTCTTTATAATGATCTATAAGTTTTATTGGTTCAAACTGTTCAATTTTGAAAAAAATTGGTTTTAAAATAAAAAAAATTTTCTGATTTTGAAAAAAATTCCTTTTTTTTTCAAAATAACTGAAAAATTATTAGTAATACCAAAAACCTCAAACAGTAATAAAATGTACGTTTTGAGTTCTGATTATTTTGGATTTTTTGTTTTCCTGGTAGACAAAAATTGGTTATGCTAAGACTGTTCAAAGTTTGCATACACTCGTGATTAGTGACTTGTTCAAGCCATTTTAACTAAAGCCATTTCAAAAAGAAGCACTTTGAACCGATGAAACTTACAGATCATATAAAGAATACATAAGAAAAGTAAAGTGTGAAGCGGTAACGATTAAATTTATTTGAGATGCTAATTAGGGGGTGATTTTCGCGATTTTTATACCAAAAAATAAAAAGGGTTTAGCCCTTTTATTTGCGTAACAATATTTTGAGCGTAACTCACTTACTTTTAACGTTAAAAGTTCTTTTAAAAAACAAAAATAAACCTTTTTTTAACAGTTTAAAAAAGTTGTAATTAATTTTCCCTGAAAAGTGCTCCGTTTTTTGGTTATTTCACGTCGAAACAGTGGATTTGACGAAGATGAAATTTAATGAAAAAAGAAGATTTGATGAAATTTGACGAAGAAGGACCTACTCCTCATTAGCTACAACTCTGCTTCTACTGGTTCAACAGACTTCATATGTACACCATTTGTTTCACTTTTTTATAAGCTATATTTTTGCTAAGAATACATTTTTCGATAAAATACTTACTTTTTGAGTTACTTGCGAAAAACCGTTCATAAGCATAAAAATGAACATATTCACTTGCAAATAACTCGAAAAGTATTAACTTAGTGAAAAAACTCTATAGAACAAAAGTTGCTTAAAATTAGTTATTTTATCCAATTCCGGACTTATTTTGAATGTATATTTTCAACCCCAAGAAGGGTGTATTCCCCTCCATTTTTGTAAAATGGAGGAGATGTAGAATTGTAAACATTTTCTTATATAATAATAGACAATTTCAACTACCTATTCCCAAATTTTCATCCTTAATTTATTTTTTGGAGGTTTTCGATAAGTTTTGTATTCCTTGATCGGGCTAACAGATCTTTACACAAGTGATATTTGATATTAGGTATGAATACTGTTTACGCTATATTAATTATGTAATACAAATCTGTTCACATCTTTTAACTGTTAGCAACGCAAGCAAAATTTTAATGTGTATGTCGATCCATGAAAGAATTGCTGACCCCATTATTACTCTGATAATAAATACCTCGATAAATTTTTCTGTTTTGACTGAAATATGAATCTTAACTTAATTGTCGAATGAAGATATTTCTGAAGATCTGAGCCATCAACCTATATGTACATATAATTAAAGTATAACTGAAATAATTTTAGTTATTAAAGTTATTAAAAATTTGAAATTAAGGCTGTTTTATCAGTTGAAGCACATTGCAATGTTAAGTGGGCGTATCACTTACTTTCGTAGACTGGTTACGTCAGACACACGTGACCCCCTACTTGAAATTGATTTGAAGTAGGGAGTGCGACCGACAATTCGATCTTTACTCAGTGGCGCCGGCGGACAAGTATTTTAATGACAACAAAATGCATTATTCTCCATTCAAATTAGTTTTGTCGGGAATACCTTTTTAGATTGATTTTATCGTAGGTAATATTTTAAAAAGAATTATCACATTTTGTCACATAGTTTGGCCTAGGTCAAACTAGTTTATCCTGATATAATAAAGATTCACACTTCAGGATAAACTAGTACGGCCTTCTTCTTCTTCTTCTTGTAGTGCCTATCCGTTTCGGATGTTGGCGGCCATCATGGCAATCTCTACTTTTCACACTGCTGCTCTGAAAAGATTTGTAGTGGTTGTGTTGAACCACGTACGTAGATTTTTCAGCCAGGAAATCCTTCGCCTAGTACGGCCTAGCCTACACTAATTTAGCCGAGTCGAAAGTAATTTGACGAACATGTAAGGACTTTTATATGCGGGGAATTATCAAATTACGTCCTTTATAATCCAAGGATGGTACTAAAAGTGAGAAATTTGACCTAGGCTGTCTGTCCGTCGGTCCGTCCGACCGCGAATATAACTGCTCCGTCACTATACTAGGTGGAATGACAAATAAGGTGTCAAATGAAAGCTTACAATCCAAGGATGGTACCAAAGGTGAGAAATTTGAGCTAGGCTGTCTGTCCGTCGGTCCGTCCGACCGCGAAAATAACTGCTCCGTCACTATACCAGGTAGAATGAAAAATTAGGTGTCAAATAAATGCTTATAATCCAAAGATGTTATTAAAGGTGAGAAATCTTAGCGAGGCTGTCTGTCCGTCTTTCCGTCCGATCGCGAATGTAATTCTTCCGTCAATATACCAGATATAATGACAAATGAGGTGTCAAATGAAAGCTTATAATCCAAGGCTGGTACTAAAGGTGAGAAAGGACCCCGCAGAAACCTTATGCGAAATGGCTCTCTGTCAAATGCTCTGATACTTTGGATTCTGGTAGTCCTGGATATGTAGAACAAAAGACTTCATGGGCGCGTAGCTCCAAAAAATTATAGTTCTGAGATATAAGCCTCTGAAGTTATAGGTACAGTGAGGACGTTTGAGTTGAAATAAATTCATTTTCTCGAGAATGGGAGACTCTGGAGATAAATTACGAATCAACTCGATTTTTATTTTTAAATAATAATTTTTTGGCGTATATATCATACTAGTGACGTCATCCATCTGGGCGTGATGACGCAATCGGTGATTTATTTAAATAGGAATAGGGGTCGTGTGATAGCTCATTTGAAAGGTAATTCAATTCTCTATTCACTAATGTAAACATTAACATAATTGTTTACACAGGGTGGCCAAAACTTTTTTTTAATTAAATTAATTGAGACAAAAAGAAGAATGTATATAATTTATTTATTTCGAAATACATTTTACTGCTGTCAGAAAACAGAAAAAAATGTTAATTTGAAAAATAAACATTGCCTTTCGCTTAAATTAAATGTTCAAACTGCTAAGAGGTAGATGGGTGGCAGCTTTAATATTGAATTTAAGCGAAAAACAATATTTATTTATCAAATAAACATTTTTTTCTGTTTTCTGACAGCAGTAAAATGTATTTCGAATTAAATAAATCATATACATTCTTCTTTTTGTCTCAATTAATTTAATTAAAAAAAAATTGGGCACCCTGTATAAATGATTATGTTGATGTTTATATTAGTGAATAGAGAATTAAATAGCCTTTCAAATGAGCTATCACACGACCCCTATTCCTATTTAAAAATATCATCGATTGCGTCATCACGCCCAGAAGGATGACGTCACTAGTATGATATATATGCCAAAAAATTATAATTTAAAAATAAAAATTGACCTGATTCGTAATTTATCTCCAGAGTCGCCCATTCTCGGGAAAATGAATTTATTCCAACTCAAACGTCCTCACTATACCTAGATCTTCAGAGGCTTATATCTTAGAACTATGATTTTTTGGAGCTACGCGCCCATGGAGTCTTTTGTTCTACACATCAAGAACTACCACAATCCTAAGTTTCAGAGCATCTGACAGAGAGCCATTTCCCATAAAGCTTCTGCGGGGTCCTTTGTTCTAGGACTTCCGGTTCTAGACGCTCACTTCAGGCCAAACTAGTTTGGGCTTTAGTAACATTCTTGGATTATAAGCTTTTATTTGACACCTCATTTTTCATTCTACCTGGTATAGTGACAGAGCAGTTATATTCGCGGTCGGACGGACCGACAGACAGACAGCCTAGGTCAATTTTGTCACTTTTGGTACCATCCTTGGATTATAAGCTTTCATTTGACACCTCATTTGTCATTCTACCTGGTATAGTGACGGAGCAGTTATATTCGCGGTCGGACAGACCGACAGACAGACAGCCTAGGTCAAATTCCTAATTTTTAGTACCATCCTTGGATTATAAGCTTTCATTTAACACCTTGCTGAAAAATCTACGTACGTGGTTCAACACAACCACTACAAGTCTTTTCAGAGCAGCAGTGAGAAAAGTAGAGATTGCCATGATGATCGCCAACATCCGAAACGGATAGGCACTACAAGAAGAATAAGAAGGCCGTACTAGTTTATCCTGAAGTGTGAATCTTTATTATATCAGGATAAACTAGTTTGGCCTGAAGTGCGTCTTTATATCAGGATAAACTAGTTTGGCCTGAAGTGTGCGTCTTTATATCAGGATAAAATAGTTTGGCCTAGGCTAAACTAGTTTGGCCTGAAGTGTGTTTATTTATATCAGGATAAACTAGTTTAGCCTACGCGTGATATGATAAACTAGTTTGACCTAGGTCATACTAGTTTATCCTAGGCGGTTAGGACAAAGTAGTTTGGCCTAGGCCAAACTAGTTTGTCCTGAAATCGGGTTTGGCCGGTAACATATACATTATTTTAATATATTTATAGGTTGCAGTTACATAAGAAAAGTATCCAATTGATGAATAAAACACAAATCGTGGATAGTAGTATAATTTTCTGTCTTATTTTAAAACACCCTGGGACTCATTTCTTATCTTGTCAACTTATATCCCTAAACTAATGTAATACTTAAAAATACGCGTAAACTAAAGAACTTGTAACTTATACCACTAAATTAAGTACTTAAAAATACCCGTAAACTAAATAAGTTTAATGTTTTCAAAATAACTAAGAATACTGTAAACTGTAAACACTAAGCAAGTTGATGAAGAAAATACAAGAATGAATAACTGGAAATGGATTCTAATTCAAGCGAATTGACTGACTGACCGTACGTTCATGAGATTTGTCGTCACGAAGGCGATAACGATGAAACTAAGTGCCAATGCTGCGTAACACGTTTCATTATTAGATTTCAATATTTTTAGCAAATTTTCTTCAAAGTTGGAACACGCTTTTCTCGATTATTACTGGACACAGAAAGGTGAAAAAAAAATCAACGATTACAGAAAAAAAAACTCTTTCAAGTGATGGGAGTAAAAAGTTTGGTTATAATAGAACGTTAAACATTATAATCTAATTTTTCAACAGAATTTTCAAAAAAATAAAAAAAGTAAAACCATCATTTTAAAGGCAACATAATTTCGAATAACGTGTCCAAATTTCGAGACATTCTGTCGGTAAATAACAGAGAAAACACTGTCCCTAGGTTTTGGTGCACCGATAAAACAGCCTTAACAAAATACAAAATATTACTCTAGTAATACATTGTTACTCTAGTAATATTTATTTTGACGACACCCAACTTGGGCGTCGAAACGTTAATGAAATAATTTTTTTTAGTAAAATTGTGGCTTATTTCTCATTAAAAATAATTAATTATATCATATTTATTTTTCCCTTAAACGGACACCTGCCTTAAACGGACAGTTTATGCGGATCAACTACTGTCAATCCAAGGGAGAGTTCACTCTATAATAGAATAATTGTATCTAATTATTAAAAGTTTTTTGCTTTAAACGTGTGCAGACATACATCATATTAAACGAGCTCGGAAAATAAGCACTTAAAATTTCTAAAACTGTTTTAAACAAATTGTTACAGTTGCTATTTTTGTGCCGTAAAAAATTTTTTGGATCACTGTTACTGGTAAAAAAAACTGACACTGACACTGACACTGACTTTGGATAACTGACAAACTCCCTGAGCGTTTTTTGCAATTATAGGATTTGCAACATTTTGTTTTTTATTTGTTACTAAGCTCGATTTTCTTGGCCGGAGTGTATCTACCTTTATATTGTTCATAATATTTTATTATTCAATATTATATTATTAAATTTAAAATGTTGTTAGTAAACTCCAACTCCAACAATAACCTGGAGCTAAAATAAAATCACTAAAAATATTTGTTAAAATTACTATTACCTAGCATCATTTTATTCATTATATTCATTTATTCTTCTTCTTCATCTTTTTGTGTAGACATAACTCTGTCTGTTTTTCAATGTGACTCCAGTAAGTTGTCATTCCATCGTTTTCGTGGTCTTCCCACTGATCGCCTTCCTATTGGGGAACCGTCTCTCGCCGTCCTTACTACTCTGTTTATTGTCATTCGGCTTTTGTGATCATTCCACCATTCTACTCTTCTGTTTTTCACCCAGTTATTAATGTTGTCCACCTTGCATCTCTGTCGTATACGTATATCTGCACTTCTGGCTCTATCACATAGTGTCTTACCATCGATTTTTCGAAGTGTTTTCATCTCTGCTGTTTCTAGCATTCTTTTTGTCCTTTCTGTATCAGGTTGTGTTTCTGTCGCCGTATGTCATTATTAGTCTGAGGACTCTTTTGTAAATTCTGCCTTCCATTTCTTTTCCGATATTTTTATTTCTCCATATTGTGTCATTCAGGCAGCCTGCGGCTCTGTTTACTTTATTCACCTGAGCTTGTACTTCGGTTTCGAGCTTTCCGTAGATAGAGCTAGATAGTGTGATGCCTAGATATTTAAACTCTATGACTTCTGCTATTATCTGACCGTCCAGCTCTAATTTACAACTAGATTTGTTGTTATCACCATGCATTTAGTCTTTTTTGGGGAAATCAACATGTTAAATTTTCTAGCGGTTATATTAAATTGGTGCAGCATACGTTGTAAATCATCTTCACTTTGAGAGATTAGTATTGCGTCGTCTGCATAGCAGATTATTTTAAGTTGTTTTCTCCCATTTGGTATCTTTCTTTTGTTCTTACTTTTTTTTATTATTTCATCCATGATCAGGTTGAACAATAGAGAACAAGACAGGGAGTCTCCCTGTCTTATCCCATTGCCAGCTTCAATTGGGTCAGTTAGTTCTTTATCTACTTTTACTCTGATCGTGTTGTTCTGATAGATATTTTCGATCGTTTTAATTATTCCTAGAGGTACCTCTCTTGCGTAAAATAAATGGATAACGTCTTTTAATTTGACTCTGTCAAATTCCTTTTTAAAATCGACGAAACATAAGTATGCCGGTTTGTTGTATTCTACTGATTTCTCTTGAATCTGCCTCATTATAAATATAGCGTCGGTACATGATCTTCCCGACCTTAAACCTTGTTGTTCTTCTGCTAATCTTATAATTGTATTCAGTGTGTTTGTTGTCACTTAGTGTTGTGTTTAATAAATTAATTCCTCTGTAATTCTCCGGGGGTCCGAATTACAGACTCATATTCATTTACAGAATTATGTTCATTAATAGCTGTAATTGACTAATGCATAGTTTTAATTATTGTAACAATTATTATTACAGTTAAACTATATAATATTAATGATATTTTATATATAGAATTAAGCCGTTTAACCAATTAACCAATTAAGCCAATTAACCAATTTCGATTTCCAATGCGAAAATGACATGTATTGAGAAATCAAGAACGTTACCGCCTTCTCCAACGGATTTTTCAAGGGAAGGTAAGTGGTAAAAGAGGACGTGGTAAAAGTGGTAAACTTTACGAACGTGGAACATGACTACCACTGAACTGTCCCGCGCTGCGGTAAACAAAGTCAAGATAGCCATGATGATCGCCAACATCCGGAACGGGTAGGCACTTTAAAAGAAGACATTCTTATTGGAACGCTAGATACCAATGAATTCCACTGCCAAGTGTGCGACTCTAAGATACCAGATCACGCTCAAACTACGAGGTAAATTTGGCAGAAGAGACGTTGTGACTTCCAAAAACATGACAACATCGCTGGAAGTGACAACGCGACTTGAACTACCCTATTTACAGAAGCCACAACGTATTATGTCCGCTTCCGTATATACCTATATATATACAACATTTATTATGGTAAATCCTTTCCCCTCAATATGTAGATCTATCGTAGCACCCCCCCTCTTATCAAATATACAATTTTTAAAAAATAATCCCAAGTAGAAAAGGTGGAAGCCAGACAGCCTCTTCTGTATACCGGAAGTCACAACTTAACGTGCATCAATATATATATATATATATATATATATATATATATATATATATATATATATATATATATATATATTTATGCACAGATATCAAAGTGAGGTCCTGACATTACGCGCACTTAGTGAGGACCGGTAGAAAACGTAGACATAATCGTTTCAACTCTTCATAGTGACCTTGATAAGTAAATAGCAATTAAAAAATGACGAGTATACACAAAAAAAATTACGTATATGTGCCCCGTATTGTTCAAGTATATTGCCACCCAAGTGAGGCCATTATACGCAGCTATTAAAGTGAGACTGTATATACTTTTTCGTTATGCGCACAAAGTGAGGACAACTTTACGTGTATATTTCCTTGCAGCTCATCAAGTGAGGACCATACAGTGTTGTCGACAAATATGAGATTAATCGTTTCTACTGCCTTTTTCTGTATAACACAGTAAGAATTATTATTGTTTCGATGTTTCAGCCACTTGTAGTTATAAGAAGGATGTGGACTCTTTGTTCTTGCTCGTACTGTTTGTTAATTTTATAACATTTTAGTACCTCAGCATTAAATCACGCTAGCCTTATCGGAGACTAGCGTTGATAAAGAAATAGTTTTATATTTTTTAATAATTTACGTTAAAGATGGATAGGAAAGCAAGAATTTTGAAAATAGCGTTAGTTGAGAACAATAATAATCAAAATGGAGGATACAGTGATAGTTCAGTTATGTGAAATTTATATTGAACTTAACATATAAATATAAAAGCCGGACTTTTGATCTAAGGGGAACACAGTTTTTACGGTACATACATATCTGTCATTTGTCAACCCCCTCCCTTCCATTTCCCCCACCCCTTATTTTTAAATAGGGAAGAGGGGCGTGTGCTAGCTCATTTGAAAGGATATTCAATTCTCTATCCAGTATTATTAAAATTGACATAATTATCTATACAGAGTGTATTTTAGTATATGTAGTGTTGCCCCTGTCGATTTTCATTTTGAAACGACAATTTTCCAACCTTAATTTTAGTATACAAGATGATTTACTTAATTTAATTAAACTTAATGTACTTTTTTACTGACTTAATTTTACAGTTATTCCACTAGATGGCAAATACAGTGAATATGTGCATATGTTTTATTTCGAATAATCATTTTAAAATAATTTTAGTTTTCTATTTTCTCTGAAAATTGTTGCAAGCTTCTTGTTCTTATACTTAAAATCATGTCACTACAAATTTATACGAGACTACATATTAAGAGTATAGAAAGTATTATAATATATGACATACATGCTTTTTTCCATTTATTGAAGATATTTCACCATATCCTGAAACAATGCAATGTGACCAAGTGTCCTCAACTAAAAAAATATATCCCACTATTTTGATATTAAATGTATAGTTTGTACTATAACCCGTATTGAAATAGATTGCAACATGTGTGTGTGGTTGGGATATTGACTGCGAAACCTAAGGCTTCATTCGCCTAATCATATTTACCTTTGATTCTTATAACAATAAATAAATTTATCAATATTATTAGTGTTTTTAAACAATATCAGTGTGATATATCAGTATGATAAAGTCAAGATAAACAATACTATAACAGAAAGCTTTGAGGTCAAACAAGGACTGCGACAGGGTGATCCATTATCATCTATAATGTTTAGCATATTACTAGAAAAGGTTATACAGGAAGCAAACATTAATAGAACAGGTCTGATCTACCACAAAAAACATCAGTGCTTGGCATTCGCAGACGATTTGGTAATCTTGGCTAGGAGCAAAATAGAACTTATAGAAACACTCATGAAACTCGAGGAGAGGGCAGCAACCAAAGGATTGTATATAAATGAAGCAAAAACAAAGTATATGGAATGGACAAATAAGCAATTCGTTCGGGGGCAATACATAACAATGACAACAGCGAAGGGAACACAGTATAAATTCGAAGAAGTTGAGAGATTTGAGTACTTAGGAACTGTCTTCACAAGAGATCCTAACTGTGAAGAAAAAATATAAAAGAGAATTATGTCGGGCAACCGCGCTATATTTGCTTTTAATGGGTTGTTAAGAAGTAAACATATATCACGAAGAGCAAAACTAAGAACTTACAAGACCGTAATAAGGCCGATAGTAACGTATGCTTCTGAAACATGGGTCACAACAAAAAAAACATCAAGAGTTGTTATTAGTTTGGGAGAGGAAAATACTGCGCAAAATCTTCGGTGGGAAAAACTTAAATGGACAATGGGTAAGAAGAACAAATAAGGAACTAACTGAGCTCTATCAAGATCCTAACATACTAGCAGTAATTAAGGCGCAAAGACTTAGATGGTTGGGCCATGTGCAGAGGATAATTCCATCTAGAATTCCCAGAATGGTACTATCTAGTGCATTGGCAGGGAAAAGACGAAGAGGAAGACGGAGGTCACGATGGAGTAATGAAGTTAGAGAAGATATGAGAAGAATTAACTTAAGGAACTGGGAAACAAAAGCGACTGACAAAAGGGAGTGGAAAAGAATAGTACATCAAGCCATGGGCCTACTAGGCTCGTAGTGCTTACATATTATAATATCAGTTTTCTAATATTATCCAGTTCCATATCCAGTTCCGAATCCAGTGGTTATATTTCTTCCGTATTGTTTAGTTTCGCTTCCAGTGATTGTATTTTTTTTCTTGTTTTTTTTTGAAATATTTATTTATTATTCTATTACTATATTTTTTTATTGTGCTCATAATAGATTGCAACATTGTCTACAGACATGAATGCAGTAACAATAAATAAAAAAAATCGGAGATCCACACCCCGGATTTGAAATCGAAACCTCTGCTTTACGAATCCGAGATCCGAGGTCTACCCACTAGGTCACTAGGCTATCGCTCTTAGACAATATTTTTTCCTGAAACGGGGAACTTTTAAAGCCGGGTCTAGACTATGTAACAAAACATGCTAATAACAAAGTTGTACAACAAATTTGTTGTACAACTTTGTTATGTAACTTGTTATAATATAGCATGTAGCAGCTTGTGTAATATTGTGGAGGCGACACCGGCGTGTTAAATTAATATTTTGGATGTGTCCTTCATTAGCAGCTCGAGCAAAATATAGGTAGTGGTACAGCTCTTTTAGCTGATCTGGAAAGAGATAACATAGACCCATCGACAGGAGACATTAAATTTGATGGCAGTTTTAAAAACTTCTTAAGAATAGAAAGTTCTGATTTTGAATTTCTTATAAATGAAATCGGCCATAAAATAGGCAGGAAAGACATTTCGAGATGCAATTCCAGTAAGAGAAAGATTAACAGTTATATTAGTAGCAAAGTATATTTTTTAAACTTTTTACTCATTGTTTCAGAGAGGAAGTATAACATTTCTGTAAAATTTAATTCCTCAGTATTATCGTCTTCACCTGTTCATGATTGAGTGTCACTGTCTGTTTGAATTGGTGTAGCTGGAGAAGTAGCGGATGTAGGTGTAGTGGACGGAATAGAAAGGCTCAGATATATTGTATGATTGAGTGCCTGTTTGAGTAGCTGGTGAAGCAGTCTGCATCTGTGTAGCGAATGAAGTGAATGTTACAGGTTTTATGTCTGAACACTCTGCTCTGTAGAGAATAGTATTTATGTCAAATTTAGAGTTGATTTGCACCGATTTGCTGTTAAGGTTCCGCGTACGGCTTTTCTTTTGTTGGCTTGAGTTATAGGCGTACGTGCATTAGTTTTAACTACAGTTTCTGTACCTATTTTCACTTCTATTTCAGTCTATTCATCGTGTTTTTTATTTGTTTTTTAAATCAATAAATGTAGCTCATCCCATAGCAATCCCATAATACTCGTTACTTACGAAATAGCTCAATTAAATGAGTAGTCAGTTCTTTCCACAATTTCATCGCGTAAATAACCCTACGTGAACAGAGCAAAGAAAAATCTAGCACAATCACTCCAGAATGAACAAGGCGATATGACTCCAACGGTTGCTGCTCGCGTAGGTACTATGCCAGAGAAATGTTTCAATAACATGTTTTTAGGTGTAGATCAGTCGCGGTGCGGTTTTATAACTTTCTTTGATGTTTACCGACATCTGTTGGATAACATAAAACATGCTATATAACCAGAAAAATGTTATACAGCACTGTGTTTTAAAACTTGTTTATTTAAAATTTTGTAACAAGTTACAAAACTTTGTTATTTAACATGTTTTGTTACATAGTCTGGACCCGGCTTAACGGTAACTTCTTATAGGTAATACACTACAATTTCTGAATATTTTTTCTGAAATCTATCGAATGGTACCAAACACGACCCCCACGGAGGTGGGGGGGGTTACTTTAAAATCTTAAATAGGAACTCCTTTTTTATTTCAGATTTGGATTCTTTGCGTAAAAATAAGCAACTTTTATTCGAAACGTTTTTTCTAAATACGGATAGGTGGCGCTATAATCGGAGAAAACGGGTGTTGGAAATGGAAAATTAAATTAAAATATGGAAAGTCCCCACTAAAATAGAAAATTTTACTTAACTTTTTTGGTTTTAGAACCTAATAATCACAACCCAATAGGTCCCCAAAGCGCTCGAGTGACTGCACATTTAGCATACTTTGCTCCCCTACTATATGTATTATAAATAATATGCGAAGTACTATGTATATAATTATTAACCCAAACAACCATAATTCAACTTTTATTTACTAATAAAGAACTGGACGAAAGTGTCACATCAGCTTTTATGAAACACATGAATGTTTACATAAAAAGGTAAGTAATCTGCTTGAAATCGATATTCCCAAAATCATCTAAAAATTGTTTATAGTACTTGAGTAATTTGAGACTCTTGTATGAAATGTGAATACCGAAATACGATTAGGAATCTCCATTATGTAATTTTTAAATAATACATAATTCTTAGGAAATGAAAGGTATTATACAAACGTGTTAAAAAATACTACCTACTGAAATTTTTTGATGGCAATAAATGATGAATTGGTTTATCGAATTTATTTTTAAGGTGATACAGTAGCGATCAACAGGTAGCCAAAACGCGTTCCAAGATTGGGGCTGTAATTTTGAATATTTTTTCGAGATATTTGGCACACGTATTTGTAATATAATAAAGAATGGCGGTACAGAGCCCAATTTGAAAAATATATTAATATGTGGAAATTACTCTGTAAATAAATACAATATTAAAAAAACGAGTCTGTACCGCCATTAAGAAGAACAAAAAAATACACTTTCTTCAAATAAACTTTTTTATCAGATGCCTAGATTTTGTGTAATTTTGGAACTACTAATGAAATAAAAAATTTTAGTAGTTCCAAAATGACACAAAATCTAGGCATCGGATAAAAAAGTTTATTTGAAGAAAGTGTATTTTTTTGTTCTTAGTGGCGGTACAGGCTCGTTTTTTTAATATTGTATTTAATTACAGAGTAATTTCCACATATTAATATATTTTTTAAATTGGGCTCTGTACCGCCATTCTTTATTATATTACGAATACGTGTGCCACATATCTCGAAAAAATATTCAAAATTACAGCCGCAATCTTGGAACGCGTTTTCGCTACCTGTTGATCTCTACTGTTTCCTCTTAAGTAAAATATGTCATTTGGATATTTTTTTAAACTCGATAGATCCTAGGGACATGTCGGTAGATCGGTAGGATCATCACTTTTGGGAGTTTTGGGAATATCCCAATTGACAACGCAATATACTGAATATACACCGACGCCGTCTACAACGAGCGACGAATCAGAGATGCCAGATTGGGGTACTTTCGCCCATTTTTAGGGTAATTTGAAAGCACATGGGAAAATTTTTATAGGTTGAATTGGTTGGGGAATTTTTCGGGAGGAAAATTGAGCAAACTGAATTGCAATATAAATGTATGTAACATATAACATTATATTAACATTATAACCTATCGAGTATTTGCTTCTGATTAAAAAAACCGAAAAATGGTATTTGGAACAACCGCTTTTTTGACCAGTTATAACCGCCAGGTTAAACCGTAAGTAAAAAACCGGTATAACCGAAAACCGGTTTTTTGTTCAACAACCGCCATCCCTACCTTGGTTGTTACAAATACAGTTCGCTGGAATAAGTTTTACCCCCCTTATTAACTTATTTATTTTTAGCACATAAGAAAAACGCTCGGATAGGTCGATTTTTAAAATAATCATAGTATATTATAGCGTCAATGTTTCGAACTTTACGCGATCCCTCTTCTTCAGGTGATAGGCACAACTTTGATTTTTTTAAATAGGAAAGTAAGTACATCATGTGACACCTCATTTAAAGGCTTTTTTCTACAACCGTGTTAAAAATGCAATTTTTAGAACTCCATACGTGCGTTAAAAATACTACTTTAAGGCAGGGCCGGTTTTAGGGTTCTGAGCGCCCCTGGCAAAATAAAATTTGGCGCCCCTTCATACAAGAATATACAAATTTACTGCAAATATAAAAAAATAGGAAAAAATCAAAATTTTACCATAAAGAACTATGTAAAAATATATTTATTTAAAAAATAGTAGGATAGTTATTACTTATAACTTATCCAACATAGGGCATAGCATAGCGAGCACATTCAAGCGACGAAGAAGCGAGGTAAAAGATAAATGCACATTATCAACAACCAGTAAAAAATGTGTATAAATAACTATTTAGATGGAAAATAAGCCACAATTAAATTGAAAAAAATAATTTTATTATCGTTTCGACGCCCAAATCGGGTGTCGTTGTCAAAATACAAAATACTACTAAATTAAACAAAAATGTTGTTGCTTAGTAAAAAATTCGTCTAATAATTTATTTAATCTGACTCATTTATAGCATTTAATGTGTATAAATCTTCTACAAGACCAAAAAACATGTTGATTGTGCGCAAGATATAGCTGCATCCCCAATAACTAAATTGAGGGAGTGGCATCCACTTAGCATAAAATAGCATGCGGATATTCTTTGCAAACGCGAGCTTGTACATCTTTATTTTTTTCTCTTCCTTTTAGAGCCGTTGTGATATCCTTGGCCTTACAATCATCTATGCAAATTCAAATAAAATCATTCATTATTTTTTTTTATTATCTCATGAGCTTTTTATTATCTCTATGACTCGATACCTATAGAACCAAGCTATGGTTTTAGGTATCGAGTTACTAGGACAAACAATATGCTGCATACTAAAATTAAACCCGGTACTGTGGGATAAGAACATCAGTATAAAAACAAAAAGAAGAATATAATATAACACCATGACAAAAAGTATTCTGAATAATGGGTGTGAAAATTGAATAAAAAATACGAAAACCAAATGCAAAATAAGAGCAACAGAGATCGAATACCTAAGTAGAAGCTGTAGAAGGGATAGAATAAATAACATAGAGATTAAGAAAATAATGGTAATGAATTCAAGGGATAATAGACAACATAGAACAAAAAAGATTAACCTGGTACGGGCATGGCAGAAGAGCAGACCAAAATCGTTGATAAACAGAATAACAGATTGGAGCCCGATAGGAAGAAGGAAGAGAGACAGACCCCGAAAATCTTTTGGAGATAAAATGGACGAAGCAATATTAGAAAAGAAACCTGCAGGACTGGAAAAACAGAAAGAACTGAAAATAACGGTCAAGTGAAATAATACAGGAAAAACTATGGAAATCCAGGGTGGTCAAGAAAAAACAGGATGTTTCTAAATAAATGCGACAAACTTTAAAGGGTAATTCTATATGAAAAAATAATGACAGTTTGCTCTATAAGCGTATGTCAGCAAATACTTTGTTTCCGAGATATGGGGTGTTGACATTTTTCTTACAAACTGACGATTTCTTTATTGTTCTAAAACCGGTTCAGATATGCAAATGAAATTTGATGTGTTTTAAGAGGTAATTATTGCGCATTTTTTGACATAAAATTAATAATTTTATATCTACTGTTGAAATGGTGTGAATTTTTTTAAAGAAAAACATAGTACGCCACTGAGATATTTCAAATAACAAATCGTTTTGGAATTACTCGTTCAATTTATGATATATGCAAAAATCTATTATTCCTTTTTTTCATACGTCGTTCGTGCCGTTTTTATGCAAAAAGTGAAACATCTTAACGCGTACAAAGTATTCGAAATAAATTTCTATATTCATATTATGAAAAAGAACTCGTCAATTCTAATTCATATAGATACACCTGGTTTGTTTTTTTTTTATTTCAAATTACACACCCACGGACACACGACAATGTTGATAAAGCAAAGTTTACAGAACAGGAAGACCAAACTATTTAACCATTGAGGCTATAATGACAAGCAGCAGTATAATAATATCACTGACTATTCATAAATTTGTTGATACTTCGTAAATCTGATCTTCGTGTATTTTAAGTATGTATGTATAACATTGTAATACCATAAAAGTGATAGGTATTACCATTGATTATAAATATTCCTCACCTCTTGGTAACCGAAAGACGTATCAACAACTAGATGGCGCTACTCGAAAACCGTATCGAGATTTCTCATTCCCTCTCTGACTTGCGAGGGGGTAGGAGTAGTGTCAGGGCCGAACTTACCCTATAGGTGTATTATCTGTGACAAGTGTTGTGACAAGTTATAGCAAAATTAAAAAAAAGGACTCACATTTTAGATAAAATGGCCTCTGTAACGCATAAGTGTGTTTACGCGGGATCTTTTGAAAGAAACGGTGGAACAAATAATAATATATATTTCTTTAAATTTTCCCTGAAAGACGTATAAGGCCATTCTTTCACGGTTTTTGGTCTAAATTTTAAAGAACCGCTTGGATTGACATGAAATTTGGCATACGTATAGCTTACATGTCAAAGAGAAAAAGTGATATTGTGCCGATGTGTGTTTTTTCCCTGGGGGTGACTTTCACCCCCTCTTTTGGGTGAAAAAATATATGTCCAAAATAAGTCCGGAAATGGGTAAACTGACTAATTTTAAGTAACTTTTGTTCTATAGAGCTTTATTATTCTATTAGTTCTATTAGAGAATTATGACAGGTGATAAATAGCAGTCTGATTTTTGCATGAGAGTTTAATCTCTGTTCGGAGAGTTTAAGTCTGTTCTGTCGGACAAAATAAATGTGCCGTTTTCGTGGTCTGACCGTTCCAAATTTTTAAGCTGTTCCACAATTAAAACTGCCCCTGTTCCAGTGTTCCCATATATCAAAGTTTGTCCGACTCGACACCCTTAAGCTATTAACAAATTTTCAGCTTGCTATTAATCAACTTTTTTTTCATACGCGGGATCCAGACCTATAAGTATTTTGTTGAAAAAAACGTTCTTAGCAAAAATATAGCCTATAAAAAAGTAAAAAAAAAAAGTTGTACGCGTTAGGTCTCTGGATCTCGTAGATCCAGAGTTATAGCCAATGAAAAATAGATTCATATTCACCAAATTTCAAATAGAATATTTCGACGAGAAATATCCAAAAAATTAAGCAGTTTTTGGGGAAAACCCATTATAACTTTTTTAATTAAAGTGTTTAAAAAAAGCTTTATTTTTGTTTTTACAAAAAGTTTCTAACATTAAATTTAAGCAAGTTACGCTCAAAATAAAGTTGGTCCCTTGTGTTTTTGTAAAAAAAATCGGGAGGACCACCCCCTAATTAGCAACTTAAATGAAATTAATCGTCACCGCTCCAAAAATTATTTTATTTATGTTGTGTTTATATGATCTGTAAAGTAAAATTTTTAAAAATTTAAATTTTGAAAAATATGCTTTTTTTCAAAATAACTTACAAAATTGTTAGAGATACCAAAAATCTCGAAAAACAAAAATAGTCTTGATTAAGATTTGGTGTTTCTAAATTTGCATACATTCGTGATCAGTGACTCGTTCAACCCCTTTTAACTACAGCCCTTTCAATAATAAGGACTTTGAACCGATGAAACTTACAGATCATATAAACAATATATACACAAGTCAAGAAACTTGTGAAGTCGTAACGATTAAGTTCATTTAAGCTGCTAATTAGGGGGTGATTTTCTCGATTTTTTTACCAAAACCAAAAGGGACTAACTTTATTTTGAGCGTAACTTGTTTAATTTTGATGCTAGAATTTTTTTTTTTTTATAAAACAAAAATGAAGATTTTTAAACACTTTAAATAAGTTGTAATGAGTTTTCCCTGAAATGTGCTTCATTTTTGGTTATTTCACGTTAAAATATTCCATTTGGAATTTGACGAATATAAACCTATTTTTCATTAGCTATAACTCTGCTTCTACTAGGTGTAGAGACGTGATATATACACCACTTTTTTAAATTTTTTACAGGCTATATTTTTGCTAAGAATGTTTTTTCGACAAAATACTTACTATTTGAGTTATTTGCGAAAAACCGTCTAAAAGCGTGGTTATTTTGTTGAAAAAATGAACATAGTCACTGCCAAATAACTCGAAAAGTATCGACAGTGAAAAAACTCTATAGAACAAAAGTTACTTAAAATTAGCCAGTTTATCCATTTCCTGACTTTCTTTGGACGAATATTTTTTCACCCATAAGAGAGGGTGAAAACCACCCCCAGGGCAAAAGCACATATCGGCACAATATCACTTTTTTTCTTTGACTTGTTAGCTATGTGTATGCCAAATTTCATGTCAATCCAAGCGGTTCTTTAAAATTTAGAGGTTTTGCAATATTTTACCGCTAAAGAACGGACTAGTAGAGCGCACAAAAATTTGGCAAAAAAACTGCGGAATTATTGATATTATATTGATGGATATCAGTGACCTGAAACAGAGGGTAATTTGCCAGCATCATTATGCAGTGGAACATATTTACCAAAGTGGCCAAACAAAGTTATTAAGGAAAAATGCTGTTCCTCTAAAATTTGCACAGTTAGCAACTGATTTAGGTGAGTACTCAACTTTGGAAATATTTTTATGTTTGCCTAATGCGCTTTGTCAATGAGAATAATACTATTAAAATATATTTTATATAAAATCAGTTGATATTGAGTGATTTATATATTTTTTATACAATTAAATCAAAAGAGATTTTTTTTAAATATGAATGCGTTGTTAGTATCGCTCCAAAAATAACGGAGATGCTTGTTTTGCTTTAATTAAAATTATTACACATACATTTCAATGATTACCTATTTTAGGTGATACCCCACCAGTATTATGCTCTACATACGTTTATTGCGGTACGAAACGTAAAAAATCTACAAGTGGCGATTGTATGGTTAGGTCAACTCCATCGTCTAAGAGATCAAGTAGTAGTCTCAGTGATATTTCCAGTATTGATATTAATTTGCCCACAAAACTTGAAACTGAATTGACGGAGAAGGTAAAAAAATTGGAGTATCAAGTAAATGCTTTAAAGAAGAAGTGCCGTCAGAAGAACTGTCAGCGTTGTAGAAGAACAACAAAAAACAGAAAATCGGCAACAAAATTCATGATAGAGGTACTGTTAGAAAATAAAAGCATATACGTGCACACTTTTGTTAATATGCAGTTTTCACACAAAACTCGTTCATAATGGAGTCACAATGAAAAGGATTTAGCTCTGGCCATTTATTATAAGTCTCCTAGTTGTTAAAAATTTTTAATTAGATCTCTTAACTTTATCTTACCTTCACTAAAAACAATTCAAACTTGGTTGCGTGTCATAAAATTAATAACTGGTTTAAACATTTCCTTAATTGACAAGTTGAAGAAAAAAGTAGAGACAATGGATGAGTGGAAAAAAATTTGTGTGTTAATGTTTGATGAAATTTCTTTGAAAAAACAATTGGAGTACAATAAATTAGATGACATTGTAGAAGGGTTTCAAGATTTAGGTGCTTTAGGAAGAACAGAACAAACAAACTTGCCAACACAGGTCTGGTTTTCATGATGCGCAGCTTGCTACATAAGGCTACGCGGCTTGCTACATAAGGCTACGCGGCTTGCTACAGGTGGTCCAATACATAGCGACAACTTAAAAAACATTGTAGTTGAAGTTGTTTCAAAATTACAAAATATTGGGTATATACCAAAAGTGTTGTGTGATCAAGCATCTAATAATAGAGCTTTATTTAAGCTGTTAGACGCATGTAAGGATCAGCCTGCAATAGAAATAGGAAATCAGAGGATTTTCACTGTGTTCGATACACCCCACTTATTAAAAAGTCTAAGAAATCATTTTCTTAACAAAAAGTTGACGTTTTTTGCCGATTCTAAACAAATATCGTGGCAAGATATTGAATACACATACAACATCGATAGAACCCTAATAATTTTCAAAAAATGCGTGTAAAATTAGCAGCACAAATTTTTTCCAACTCAATTGCCTCAGCAATATCAACAGCAATGTCTGTAGGGCAGTTACACACCAAAACGGCTTCTCTTACTGCCGAATTTTTGAAAATTATAAATAATATTTTTGATGGTCTTAACAGCAAATATTGTAGTGATAGTAATCCAAACAGAAAGCCAATGTCAACTTTAAGCAAGTCAACTGAAAACTTAAAAGCAGGTTTAGAATATTTTAAAAAAATTAAAGTTTTTGAAAATCAAAAAGAGAGAAATAATATTCACTGTCTACACGGCTTTCAGTGGACCATTTTGTCAGTTTTATGTTTGTGGGAGGAACTTCAAAAATAATATAATGTGTAATATCTTTTAACATCTTTTCTGAACCAAAATCCTCTAGAAAATGTTTTCTCTATTGTGCGCAATAGAGTTAGTCTAGTGCGTTCATAAAAAAACATGTGTTTTTACTTAATAACAGGCGGTAGCTGGTTTGTCTTTAGTTTCATGCGTGGAAGAGAATGATGCTAGATCAAAAGTATGTGTTTTATCTCGTCAGGTATTAATGACGCACGGGTAAATAATCGTGGACTCAACTGAATGTTAAACTACACTATTAGCTTTAGTTTTTGTATACAGTAGATATTAACAAGTATTTTATAATATCAGGAAAACAATATCAGTATGTCTTAAAACATTGGAATCATAGGGAAACTTTTTTATTCAGTTTAGGGAAAAATGTATTATTGATAAAAACTTGCACGTCCTAAAACTCAAAATGAAAGAATCAGATGTCAAATATTATGAGTTTGTTAAAAAATATTCATTCTTCTCAAGAGTAATATACCTTCATTTTTAAAGTACTTTCATATAAACATGAACGTGGTTTTTAATTGTTCTCGACTTTTAATAATAAAATGTTTCGATATTGTCAATAATGAAAGTACTTCTTGAGAACAAGAAATAATAAATATCTTTTTTTCCTAAAATTTTAATTTTACTATCTTAGTTTGAAAAGAATTAACATTCAAATATACTTATTTACTTTGTTTTTAAATATGATCTAATTAGTGATGTTTTAAACTTTCTAATCCTGTCCGTTTATCAGGTTTTACTTATTGTTCCTAGGCAGATGGCCCTCAACTATTTATATGTTGGAAATTCCCTGTCATTTTATCAGTATATATGTATACCAAATTTCATGCCAGTCCAATGGATTCTTTAAAATTCGGAGGTTTTGCAATATTTTACCTGGGGTGAATGGGTTAGATCTGTAAAGAAATTCTGTATATCAACTTCAAATAGTTTATTTCGCATTAGTTCTGAAAATATCATTCTTTTACAAATTGCAAAAAATAATTTACATGTGAATTATCACTGCTAATTTTATTATGTATTTTCTATTTTGTTGTTTTTTGTAGTGTATTAATAATTAAATAATTTTTAAGAAACCTCTTCACTATTTTTATTAATCAATTTTTAGCGTTTTATCTGAAGTAAAATCGGAATTCCAAAATAGAGATTACAATCGCGTTAAAATTATTTGTTAAAATGCTGAATACTACCCTTATATCGTTGTCTATTACGCCAGCCAAGCGACTCAAATTTATTTTTCAATCTTGGCAAAAATTTCAATAAATGTCGCCACCGTCCAGCCAGTTAGTACTTAGACTTGAGGGGCAAAGAGGTGTAAGTGGGCGGAGTTTAACACTGAATTCGGTTTTACCTAAAGGTGAGGTATCTATGTACTTATTAATCAATGGTATTACCTGACAAATGACCTTTAAAAGTCATAACAATTTTTAGGTTGCATTATTTTTATTAGAGAATTTTTGTGAGCTAGAAATAGTTTTCTTATTGTTACAATTATTTAATATTAATTGTCTTAGGAGTAATCTTAGCCCAAAGATAATCTATAAAGTCCAAAAAAATAGTGAATGTAAAAAATATTATATTTTTTTTTTGTTTAGCTAATGCCTCGACAACTAATGGCCATTGGCATGGTAGGTACGGTAATTTTAAACAGTTAGGTACCTAGTGTCATGTGTAAGTAGTGTGTGTGTTGAGTAAGTGGCTTGTTACTTTGCATTGTCGACGTCATTGTCTTTGCAAAGAGACGCTAATTGTATCCGAACGTCTGCCCCGAACGTCTATTTACCCCCCTCCACGGAGGGGGGTAAATATATATATATATATATATATATATATATATATATATATTTACTCCCAGCGTATGAAGTGAGCCACATATCAAAAGAAACTGCGGTTGAAGTGAGGTCCTGTACAAAGTGAGGTCCAGTATACGGACCTCACTTAGTCAATCAATGTAAGACTTTTTCGTAGACATGTACTGATAGCAAACACTGTTTTTTTACAAAACAAAGTGGGACCTCACTTTGTATGGTCCACATCAATTTTTAGTTCAGAGATTTTCCGCATAGAGGCGCTGACTTTGGCGTATATTTTCTAACCATGTATATTCTATGCCCTGTTGAATAACTTACGATACACATAGTGAGGACCATACAACTGGCAACATCTGTTCAACCAATCTTTAAAACAGTGGATCGTCAATCGTCGCATAAATTCAAACAGTACAAAAATGTTTAATACTTTAATCCTTTTTGAGAGCGTAGGCGCAAAATTTCGGTCGAGTTCTTTTTAAACGCATTTATTTTTTTCGAATCCTGAGATAACTAATAGGTATTTTTAAAATATTTAAACGCAAAATAGAAGACTACATTATTCCCGAGGGCAGAAAGTCCCTTATAATGAACAAAAAGTTTCTTTTGTAATATATATTTAAAATTAAAAATCAGACTATTTTTTTTCACCCCTGTGACTTATTAAAATAAATATTATAGAAGTTCTCAAGGACTTTCGACCATGGATAATACAGTAATATTTCTTTCTGCGTTTAAATTTTTTAAAAATACTTAAGGTTTTCTCAGTATTCGAAAAAAATGAACGCATTTAAAAATAATTCGAGCGAAATTTTTGCGCATATGCTCTCAGAAAGGCTTAAAATACTATAAATTTTTGTAATCAGTATTTCAATAGTTATTTATGATATAAGTGTTAAAAGTACACGTTTAAGGCACGCATGTGAAAGTTTGCAGAATGAGCGACAGCGAGTTCTGCAATTCACATGAGTGCCTTAAAAATGCACTTTTTAACACGCATATCATGCAATATTTTTTCTACAAACGTAATTACAGGACAATATCTACAAAAACTTTTACTTGAACTTGACTGACATTCCATTTTTATATTTTTTTGATATTACATCAAAATTGCCTATACGATCAATACGAATTGCAGTGCATTAAAAATTTTAAAGCACTAGTGCCTTAAAGCAGCGCCGGATAAAGGGGCGGGCGAGCCGGGCGACCGCCCGGGGCGCCAGAATTTGGGGGCGCCAAATTTTGAGAGACGCTGATATATAAATATAATATTTACCCCCCTCCGTGGCTCAGTGGTAAGAGCGCCTGCCTTTGGATCGAAAAAATCCAAAAGGTTGTGGGTTCGAATCTCACCAGGGTCGGAAATTTTTCATTTATTATAAATTAATAAATGAATATAGTTTCTGTCCTCGTGGGATCGGTTCTCACCGGAGGGACCGCAGACGTTCGGATACAATTAGCGTCTCTTTGCAAAGACAATGACGTCGACATTGCAAAGTAACAAGCCACTTACTCAACACCCACACTACTTACACATGACACTAGGTACCTAACTGTTCAAAATTACCGTACCTACCATGCCAATGGCCATTAGTTGTCGAGGCATTAGCTAAACAAAAAAAAATGTAATATTTTTTACATTCACTATTTTTTTGGACTTTATAGATTATCTTTGGGCTAAGATTACTCCTAAGACAATTAATATTAAATAATTGTAACAATAAGAAAACTATTTCTAGCTCACAAAAATTCTCTAATAAAAATAATGCAACCTAAAAACTGTTATGGCTTTTAAAGGTCATTTTTGTCCATAATACCTATCACTTTTATGGTATTACAATGTTATACATACATACTTAAAATACACGAATATCAGATTTACGAAGTATCAACAAATTTATGAATAGTCAGTGATATTATTATACTGCTACTTGTCATTATAGCCTCAATGGTTAGATAGTTTTGTCTTCCTGTTCTGTAAACTTTGCTTTATCAACATTGTCGTGTGTCCGTGGGTGTGTAATTTGAAATAAAAAAAAAACAAACCAGGTATATCTATATGAATTAGAATTGACAAGTTCTTTTTCATAATATGAATATATAGAAATTTATTTCGAATACTTTGTACGCGTTAAGATGTTTCACTTTTTGCATAAAAACGGCACGAACGACGTATGAAAAAAAGGAATACCTAATAGATTTTTGTATATATCATAAATTGAACGAGTAATTCCAAAATGATTTGTTATTTGAAATATCTCAGTGGCGTACTATGTTTTTCTTTAAAAAAATTCACACCATTTCAACAGTAGATATAAAATTATTAATTTTATGTCAAAAAATGCGCAATAATTACCTCTTAAAACACATCAAATTTCATTTGCATATCTGAACCGGTTTTAGAACAATAAAGAAATCGTCAGTTTGTAAGAAAAATGTCAACACCCCATATCTCGGAAACGAAGTATTTGCTGACATACGCTTATAGAGCAAACTGTCATTATTTTTTCATATAGAATTACCCTTTAAAGTTTGTTGCATTTATTTAGAAACATCCTGTTTTTTCTTGACCACCCTGGATTTCCATAGTTTTTCCTGTATTATTTCACTTGACCGTTATTTTCAGTTCTTTCTGTTTTTCCAGTCCTGCAGGTTTCTTTTCTAATATTGCTTCGTCCATTTTATCTCTAAAAGATTTTCGGGGTCTGTCTCTCTTCCTTCTTCCTATCGGGCTCCAATCTGTTATTCTGTTTATCAACGATTTTGGTCTGCTCTTCTGCCATGTCCGTACCAGGTTAATCTCTTTTGTTCTATGTTGTCTATTATCCCTTGAATTCATTACCATTATTTTCTTAATCTCTATGTTATTTATTCTATCCCTTCTACAGCTTCTACTTAGGTATTCGATCTCTGTTGCTCTTATTTTGCATTTGGTTTTCGTATTTTTTATTCAATTTTCACACCCATTATTCAGAATACTTTTTGTCATGGTGTTATATTATATTCTTCTTTTTGTTTTTATACTGATGTTCTTATCCCACAGTACCGGGTTTAATTTTAGTATGCAGCATATTGTTTGTCCTAGTAACTCGATACCTAAAACCATAGCTTGGTTCTATAGGTATCGAGCCATAGAGATAATAAAAAGCTCATGAGATAATAAAAAAAAATAATGAATGATTTTATTTGAATTTGCATAGATGATTGTAAGGCCAAGGATATCACAACGGCTCTAAAAGGAAGAGAAAAAATAAAGATGTACAAGCTCGCGTTTGCAAAGAATATCCGCATGTTATTTTATGCTAAGTGGATGCCACTCCCTCAATTTAGTTATTGGGGATGCAGCTATATCTTGCGCACAATCAACATGTTTTTTGGTCTTGTCGAAGATTTATACACACTAAATGATATAAATGAGTCAGATTAAATAAATTATTAGACGAATTTTTTACTAAGCAACAACATTTTTGTTTAATTTAGTAGTATTTTGACAACGACACCCGATTTGGGCGTCGAAACGATAATAAAATTATTTTTTTCAATTTAATTGTGGCTTATTTTCCATCTAAATAGTTATTTATACACATTTTTTACTGGTTGTTGATAATGTGCATTTATCTTTTACCTCGCTTCTTCGTCGCTTGAACTTAAAATGTGCTCGCTATGCTATGCCCTATGTTGGATAAGTTGTAAGTAATAACTATCCTACTATTTTTTAAATAAATATATTTTTACATAGTTCTTTATGGTAAAATTTTGATTTTTTCCTATGTTTTTTATATTTGCAGTAAATTTGTATATTCTTATATGAAGGGGCGCCAAATTTTATTTTGCCAGGGGCGCTCAGAACCCTAAAACCGGCCCTGCCTTAAAGTAGCATTTTTAACGCACGTATGGAGTTCTAAAAATTGCATTTTTAACACGGTTGTAGAAAAAAGCCTTTAAATGAGGTGTCACATGATGAACTTACTTTCCTATTTAAAAAAATCAAAGTTGTGCCTGTCACCTGAAGAAGAGGGATCGCGTAAAGTTCGAAACATTTACGCTATAATATACTATGATTATTTTAAAAATCGACCTATCCGAGCGTTTTTCTTATGTGCTAAAAATAAATAAGTTAATAAGGGGGGTAAAACTTATTCCAGCGAACTGTATTTGTAACAACCAAGGTAGGGATGGCGGTTGTTGAACAAAAAACCGGTTTTCGGTTATACCGGTTTTTTACTTACGGTTTAACCTGGCGGTTATAACTGGTCAAAAAAAGCGGTTGTTCCAAAAACCATTTTTCGGTTTTTTTAATCAGAAGCAAATACTCGATAGGTTATAATGTTAATATTATGTTATGTGTTACATAATATTGTGTTTTCAATTTTATCAATCAAAGGCAAAATAAAAATTAAATTAATTTTTTTTTTAATAACGCGGGCACATAAATTTGATACACCCTGTATATTGATCTGTAAATATTTATTAGAATTTAGTTTGGATGTAAGTGGATTTCTTTTTTTAATGAGCTTTCCGATGAACCATTAAAGACTTTTGTGAATAATTAAAGTGAAAATAACGATGTATTTTGATTTAAAATGGAAAAATATTGTTTAGGGTAGAGGTAATTATCAATTTCTAGAAAAGTGGTTTTAGGAGAAAGTTTGGAATTTTAGTATCTTTGTTTCAACACGAGTAAATGTTGTATAGTTCTCAGAAGGTAATTAGGATGGTCGGAATGGTTTTGAGGGTGACTGTTTTGTTTGTCGAATGGAAAAGTCGATGTTTCAGATTCTTGGCAACGTGGAAGGGGAAAAGTAGTTTGAATGATTAAGAGAGTTTGAAGGGGAAGTCATTATGTTTTTGGCATCGCTGAGGACCGGTTCGACGTTTTAGTGGATAGATAGTTAGCAGATACCAGTGGCTGTTTGATAGTGGAGAATAGTGTTGAAAAGTGGAACGAGAGACAGATCAAATTGAGACGAAATACCTCTTTGATTCTGTATTATTGTGAGAAGGAGAGCAGAGAATTTTTGGAGTTTTGTTTGAATCGAGTACGTGTCAAAAGAGGCCCGGCTTGTTGGAGAATTGGTGCTGGTATGCTGATAGTTTTGAAGCTGGAGAACGGAGAGGGCTTTGATGAGTAGCCTTTAACATAGTCAACGAGGGAGAGCTGTTTTGGGTCACGAGAAGACATCAGAGTGAGTGAAGCAAAAGGTCAGTCAACTTATGTGAAAGATATTTTTATGTTCGGAAACTAAAATTTTGAGTAAAAGGCATATGAATTAAAATTCCAATATTTCTAAAAGTAAATAGGAAGTATAGCTAATCTTGCGAATACATAAATTTGTTTTGTTTAGTTTGTTTCACCAAAGTCATCGGGAACAAACCGATAAATTGTTTTTTTTTAACTATAATAAATTTAAGTGGTAAAGATTTCATTCAGACATCTGTGTCCACAGGTTTTAGATTTGATAGAGTTTAGAGTATTGATTTTGACAAATAAAAGACAATTCTGTATGTTTATTTTAATATTTTGCTTTATTTCTTTTCCCTATTTTATCCCGATTAGGATCAACTAAGAGATACTGAACCCACGAGAGAAGATAAGTATAACGTGAGATAATTTAGATTTTTTTTATAGTATAAAAAGGCACCCTGAGATTTTTTATTCATTTTTATGTATGATTTGCGACAATTAAATAATTAATCAGATAAATAATAATTAATATATAATTAATAAAAAGCAGATCATAACAATACATTTATATTGCAATTCAGTTTGCTCAATTTTCCTCCCGAAAAATTCCCCAACCAATTCAACCTATAAAAATTTTCCCATGTGCTTTCAAATTACCCTAAAAATGGGCGAAAGTACCCCAATCTGGCATCTCTGATTCGTCGCTCGTTGTAGACGGCGTCGGTGTATATTGCGTTGTCAATTGGGATATTCCCAAAACTCCCAAAAGTGATGATCCTACCGATCTACCGACATGTCCCTAGGATCTATCGAGTTTAAAAAAATATCCAAATGACATATTTTACTTAAGAGGAAACAGTAGCGATCAACAGGTAGCGAAAACGCGTTCCAAGATTGCGGCTGTAATTTTGAATATTTTTTCGAGATATGTGGCACACGTATTCGTAATATAATAAAGAATGGCGGTACAGAGCCCAATTTAAAAAATATATTAATATGTGGAAATTACTCTGTAATTAAATACAATATTAAAAAAACGAGCCTGTACCGCCACTAAGAAGAACAAAAAAATACATTTTCTTCAAATAAACTTTTTTATCCGATGCCTAGATTTTGTGTCATTTTGGAACTACTAAAATTTTTTATTTCATTAGTAGTTCCAAAATGACACAAAATCTAGGCATCTGATAAAAAAGTTTATTTGAAGAAAGTGTATTTTTTGTTCTTCTTAATGGCGGTACAGACTCGTTTTTTTAATATTGTATTTATTTACAGAGTAATTTCCACATATTAATATATTTTTCAAATTGGGCTCTGTACCGCCATTCTTTATTATATTACAAATACGTGTGCCAAATATCTCGAAAAAATATTCAAAATTACAGCCTCAATCTTGGAACGCGTTTTGGCTACCTGTTGATCGCTACTGTATCACCTTAAAAATAAATTCGATAAACCAATTCATCATTTATTGCCATCAAAAAATTTCAGTAGGTAGTATTTTTTAACACATTTGTATAATACCTTTCATTTCCTAAGAATTATGTATTATTTAAAAATTACATAATGAAGATTCCTAATCGTATTTCGGTATTCACATTTCATACAAGAGTCTCAAAGTACTCAAGTATAAACAATTTTTAGATGATTTTGGGAATATCGATTTCAAGCAGATCACTTACCTTTTTATGTAAATATTCATGTGTTTCATAAAAGCTGATGTGACACTTTCGTCCAGTTCTTTATCAGTAAATAAAAGTTGAATTATGGTTGTTTGGGTTAATAATTACTTCGCATATTATTTATAATACATATATAGTAGGGGAGCAAAGTATGCTAAATGTGCAGTCACTCGAGCGCTTTGGGGACCTATTGGGTTGTGATTATTAGGTTCTAAAACCAAAAAAGTTAAGTAAAATTTTCCATTTTAGTAGGGACTTTCCATATTTTAATTTAATTTTCCATTTCCAACACCCGTTTTCTCCGATTATAGCGCCACCTATTCGTAATTAGAAAAAACGTTTCGAATAAAAGTTGCTTATTTTTACGCAAAGAATCCAAATCTGAAATAAAAAAAAGTTTAAGATTTTAAAGTAACCCCCCCCCCCCCCACCTCCGTGGGGTCGTGTTTGGTACCATTCGATAGATTTCAGAAAAAATATTCAGAAATTGTAGTGTATTACCTATAAGAAGTTACCGTTAAGCCGGGTCCAGACTATGTAACAAAACATGTTAAATAACAAAGTTTTGTAACTTGTTACAAAATTTTAAATAAACAAGTTTTAAAACACAGTGTTGTATAACATTTTTCTGGTTATATAGCATGTTTTATGTTATCCAACAGATGTCGGTAAACATCAAAGAAAGTTATAAAACTGCACCGCGACTGATCTACACCTAAAAACATGTTATTGAAACATTTCTCTGGCATAGTACCTACGCGAGCAGCAACCGTTGGAGTCATATCGCCTTGTTCATTCTGGAGTGATTGTGCTAGATTTTTCTTTGCTCTGTTCACGTAGGGTTATTTACGCGATGAAATTGTCGAAAGAACTGACTACTCATTTAATTGAGCTATTTCGTAAGTAACGAGTATTATGGGATTGCTATGGGATGAGCTACATTTATTGATTTAAAAAACAAATAAAAAACACGATGAATAGACTGAAATAGAAGTGAAAATAGATACAGAAACTGTAGTTAAAACTAATGCAATGCACGTACGCCTATAACTCAAGCCAACAAAAGAAAAGCAGTACGCGGAACCTTAACAGCAAATCGGTGCAAATCAACTCTAAATTTGACATAAATACTATTCTCTACAGAGCAGAGTGTTCAGACATAAAACCTGTAACATTCACTTCATTCGCTACACAGATGCAGACTGCTTCATCAGCTACTCAAACAGGCACTCAATCATACAATATATCTGAGCCTTTCTATTCCGTCCACTACACCTACATCCGCTACTTCTCCAGCTACACCATTCAAACAGACAGTGACACTCAATCATGAACAGGTGAAGACGATAATACTGAGGAATTAAATTCTACAGAAATGTTATACTTCCTCCCTGAAACAATGAGTAAAAAGTTTAAAAAATATGAGGCGTTCTTTGCAAAAACCCCATATGTCACTTTTTACAACATCGGAGATATTTAAAAAAAAGTTATTTAATTGAACCCTATTAAGTTTACGGAAATTCTCAAATTAGTGATTTATTATTTTGATGATTACACACAGTTTACAATATAAATAACATTATTTTTTCCTTTTGTTTATTTATGAAGGACATTTATTCATTTGACATATGAGGTTTTTGCAGGAATTTTTCATTAATTTATAGGAAAAACGATATTTATAGTAATAAACCAAAATAAAAAATGAACGAAAAATGGTGTTTACTTATAATATCACGCAACACAACTATTCGAAGGATATTTAACCTATAAAAACCTACTGACAGCCCACGGTTCTGACAGCCAAGCGATAAAGTTTCCCGCAAAAACACCAATAACAACTATGGTTTTGAAGGGAA
Organism: Diabrotica virgifera virgifera; assembly: GCF_917563875.1. NCBI lineage: Eukaryota > Metazoa > Arthropoda > Insecta > Coleoptera > Chrysomelidae > Diabrotica > Diabrotica virgifera. The sequence goes on along the minus strand of NC_065446.1, from coordinate 144,017,699 downwards.
TTGCGCTTGACATATGGGGTTTAGGCGGAATCGCCTATATTTTTGTCGCTTATATTTTGAACTACTGTAATTTTAATGCAAGTTTCTTACGCAAGGAACGTAGCTAATTAGTCCTTCAATCCATAGAAGCCATAAGTCCATTTCCAAAAAAAAAGGACAACTGGGGTTTTTGCAAAGAACGCCTCATATACTTTGCTAATAATATAACTGTTAATCTTTCTCTTACTGGAATTGCATCTCGAAATGTCTTTCCTGCCTATTTTATGGCCGATTTCATTTATAAGAAATTCAAAATCAGAACTTTTTATTCTTAAGAAGTTTTTAAAACTGCCATCACATTTAATGTCTCCTGTCGATGGGTATATGTTATCTCTTTCCAGATCAGCTAAAAGAGCTGTACCACTACCTATATTTTGCTCGAGCTGCTAATGAAGGACACATCCAAAATATTAATTTAACACGCCGGTGTCGCCTCCACAATATTACACAAGCTGCTGTTGCTATGAAGAGATCCTCCATACTTATATGACGCAATTTTATATACTACCTAACCCACCAGCTATCCATCTAAAATGCTGCAAACTTTATGCTCATGTTGTTGTTTTGTTTTTTGTTATATAGTCTGGATACTCATGCTATTAACAAGTTACATAACAAAGTTGTACAACAAATTTGTTGTACAACTTTGTTATTAGCATGTTTTGTTACATAGTCTAGACCCGGCTTTAAAAGTTCCCCGTTTAAGGAAAAAATATTGTCTAAGAGCGATAGCCTAGTGACCTAGTGGGTAGACCTCGGATCTCGGATTCGTAAAGCAGAGGTTTCGATTTCAAATCCGGGGTGTGGATCTCCGATTTTTTTATTTATTGTTACTGCATTCATGTCTGTAGACAATGTTGCAATCTATTATGAGCACAATAAAAAAATATAGTAATAAAATAATAAATAAATATTTCAAAAAAAAAAACAAGAAAAAAAATACAATCACTGGAAGCGAAACTAAACAATACGGAAGAAATATAACCACTGGATTCGGAACTGGATATGGAACTGGATAATATTAGAAAACTGATATTATAATATGTAAACACTACGAGCCTAGTAGGCCCATGGCTTGATGTACTATTCTTTTCCACTCCCTTTTGTCAGTCGCTTTTGTTTCCCAGTTCCTTAAGTTAATTCTTCTCATATCTTCTCTAACTCCATTACTCCATCGTGACCTCGGTCTTCCTCTTCGTCTTTTCCCTGCCAATGCACTAGATAGTACCATTCTGGGAATTCTAGATGGAATCATCCTCTGCACATGGCCCAACCATCTAAGTCTTTGCGCCTTAATTACTGCTAGTATGTTAGGATCTTGATAGAGCTCAGTTAGTTCCTTATTTGTTCTTCTTACCCATTGTCCATTTAATTTTTTTCCACCGAAGATTTTGCGCAGCATTTTCCTCTCCCAAACTAATAACAACTCTTGATGTTTTTTGTTGTGACCCATGTTTCAGAAGCATACGTTACTATCGGCCTTATTACGGTCTTGTAAGTTCTTAGTTTTGCTCTTCGTGATATATGTTTACTTCTTAACAACCCATTAAAAGCAAATATAGCGCGGTTGTCCGACATAATTCTCTTTTGTATTTTTTCTTCACAGTTAGGATCTCTTGTGAAGACAGTTCTTAAGTACTCAAATCTCTCAACTTCTTCGAATTTATACTGTGTTCCCTTCGCTGTTGTCATTGTTATGTATTGCCCCCGAACGAATTGCTTATTTGTCCATTCCATATACTTTGTTTTTGCTTCATTTATATACAATCCTTTGGTTGCTGCCCTCTCCTCGAGTTTCATGAGTGTTTCTATAAGTTCTATTTTGCTCCTAGCCAAGATTACCAAATCGTCTGCGAATGCCAAGCACTGATGTTTTTTGTGGTAGATCAGACCTGTTCTATTAATGTTTGATTCCTGTATAACCTTTTCTAGTAATATGCTAAACATTATAGGCGAGAATGGATCACCCTGTCGCAGTCCTTGTTTGACCTCAAAGCTTTCTGTTATAGTATTGTTTATCTTGACTTTATCATACTGATATATCATACTGATATTGTTTAAAAACACTAATAATATTGATATAAAATGTTAATCAATTTTATTTATTGTTATAAGTATCAAAGGTAAATATGTTGTACAACAAATTTGTTGTACAACTTTGTTATTAGCATGTTTTGTTACATAGTCTAGACCCGGCTTTAAAAGTTCCCCGTTTCAGGAAAAAATATTGTCTAAGAGCGATAGCCTAGTGACCTAGTGGGTAGACCTCGGATCTCGGATTCGTAAAGCAGAGGTTTCGATTTCAAATCCGGGGTGTGGATCTCCGATTTTTTTATTTATTGTTACTGCATTCATGTCTGTAGACAATGTTGCAATCTATTATGAGCACAATAAAAAAATATAGTAATAAAATAATAAATAAATATTTCAAAAAAAAAAACAAGAAAAAAAATACAATCACTGGAAGCGAAACTAAACAATACGGAAGAAATATAACCACTGGATTCGGAACTGGATATGGAACTGGATAATATTAGAAAACTGATATTATAATATGTAAACACTACGAGCCTAGTAGGCCCATGGCTTGATGTACTATTCTTTTCCACTCCCTTTTGTCAGTCGCTTTTGTTTCCCAGTTCCTTAAGTTAATTCTTCTCATATCTTCTCTAACTCCATTACTCCATCGTGACCTCGGTCTTCCTCTTCGTCTTTTCCCTGCCAATGCACTAGATAGTACCATTCTGGGAATTCTATATGGAATCATCCTCTGCACATGGCCCAACCATCTAAGTCTTTGCGCCTTAATTACTGCTAGTATGTTAGGATCTTGATAGAGCTCAGTTAGTTCCTTATTTGTTCTTCTTACCCATTGTCCATTTAAGTTTTTTCCACCGAAGATTTTGCGCAGCATTTTCCTCTCCCAAACTAATAACAACTCTTGATGTTTTTTGTTGTGACCCATGTTTCAGAAGCATACGTTACTATCGGCCTTATTACGGTCTTGTAAGTTCTTAGTTTTGCTCTTCGTGATATATGTTTACTTCTTAACAACCCATTAAAAGCAAATATAGCGCGGTTGTCCGACATAATTCTCTTTTGTATTTTTTCTTCACAGTTAGGATCTCTTGTGAAGACAGTTCTTAAGTACTCAAATCTCTCAACTTCTTCGAATTTATACTGTGTTCCCTTCGCTGTTGTCATTGTTATGTATTGCCCCCGAACGAATTGCTTATTTGTCCATTCCATATACTTTGTTTTTGCTTCATTTATATACAATCCTTTGGTTGCTGCCCTCTCCTCGAGTTTCATGAGTGTTTCTATAAGTTCTATTTTGCTCCTAGCCAAGATTACCAAATCGTCTGCGAATGCCAAGCACTGATGTTTTTTGTGGTAGATCAGACCTGTTCTATTAATGTTTGATTCCTGTATAACCTTTTCTAGTAATATGCTAAACATTATAGGAGAGAATGGATCACCCTGTCGCAGTCCTTGTTTGACCTCAAAGCTTTCTGTTATAGTATTGTTTATCTTGACTTTATCATACTGATATATCATACTGATATTGTTTAAAAACACTAATAATATTGATATAAAATGTTAATCAATTTTATTTATTGTTATAAGTATCAAAGGTAAATATGATTAGGCGAATGAAGCCTTAGGTTTCGCAGTCAATATCCCAACCACGCACACATGTTGCAATCTATTTCAATACGGTTTATAGTACAAAATATACATTTAATATCAAAATAGTGGGATATATTTTTTTAGTTGAGGACACTTGGTCACATTGCATTGTTTCAGGATAAGGTGAAATATCTTCAATAAATGGAAAAAAGCATGTATGTCATATATTATAATACTTTCTATACTCTTAATATGTAGTCTCGTATAAATTTGTAGTGACATGATTTTAAGTATAAGAACAAGAAGCTTGCAACAATTTTCAGAGAAAATAGAAAACTAAAACTATTTTAAAATGATTATTCGAAATAAAACATATGCAAATATTCACTGTATTTGCCATCTAGTGGAATAACTGTAAAATTAAGTCAGTAAAAAAGGTACATTAAGTTTAATTAAATTAAGTAAATCATCTTGTATACTAAAATTAAGGTTCTAAAATTTTCATTTCAAAATGAAAATCGACAGGGGCAACAGTACCTATACTAAAATACACTCTGTATAGATAATTATGTCAATGTTAATAATACTGGATAGAGAATTGAATATCCTTTCAAATGAGCTAGCACACGCCCCTCTTCCCTATTTAAAAATAAGGGGTGGGGGAAATGGAAGGGAGGGGGTTGACAAATGACAGATATGTATGTACCGTAAAAACTGTGTTCCCCTTAGATCAAAAGTCGGGCTTTTATATTTATATGTTAAGTTCAATATAAATTTCACATAACTGAACTATCACTGTGTCCTCCATTTTGATTATTATTGTTCTCAACTAACGCTATTTTCAAAATTCTTGCTTTCCTATCCATCTTTAACGTAAATTATTAAAAAATATAAAACTATTTCTTTATTAACGCTAGTCTCCGATAAGGCTACCGTGATTTAATGCTGAGGTACTAAAATGTTATAAAATTAACAAACAGTACGAGCAAGAACAAAGAGTCCACATCTTCTTATAACTACAAGTGACTGAAACATCGAAACAATAATAATTCTTACTGTGTTATACAGAAAAAGGCAGTAGAAACGATTAATCTCATATTTATCGACAACACTGTATGGTCCTCACTTGATGAGCTGTAAGGAAATATACACGTAAAGTTGTCCTCACTTTGTGCGCATAACGAAAAAGTATATACAGTCTCACTTTAATAGCTGCGTATAATGGCCTCACTTGGGTGGCAATATACTTGAACAATACGGGGCACATATACGTAATTTTTTTTGTGTATACTCGTCATTTTTTAATTGCTATTTACTTGTCAAGGTCACTATGAAGAGTTGAAACGATTATGTCTACGTTTTCTACCGGTTCTCACTAAGTGCGCGTAATGTCAGGACCTCACTTTGATATCTGTGCATAAATATATATATATATATATATATATACATCCCGCTATCATTATGTCATCTTTTCATGTTGCAGTCATTTGGAATCACTAAGAAATACTATCATTTTCGAATTTTAATTCGTGTATGTTTGTTGAGCGCATTTTTTAATGCCCTGTATCGTTCTCAGTTTTCTAAAATTTTGATTTTAAAAATTTAAATTATATACAAACATTTTTACACTTCACAGCCATTTTGACTTCCACCACATAAAAATGTGTATTTGCGGTCTATTTGTCGTCAATAGACGTTGCCACGAGTTAAAAATATCGAGCGTTTGAGGCCAGGTAGAAAAGGTATATTATAAACTATATAAAAGGTGGGTTCTTTACCTGTTCGGCTGGTTCGGCTGGTAAGGGTCCAAATATTTTACGAGTTGAATTGTGTTTATTTTATTTCATCTGTTAAATTATAATTTTCTCATAACGACTTAAAATATTTGTTTGAAAAATTAATTTTGGGTCATTCCATTTCAAATCACTCAATTTTGGAGCAAAAAAAAATTTGGACCTCCGATTTGTCTGAAAATTGGTATATAGCTTCTGCGGGACGTAAAATAAGATACTTAAGGTCAAAAAATCTTCTTCTTCTCAAATGTTATTTTATTCGATTTTACAGTGATTTGGTGTTTATTTATACAAATTTCCATTTTCTCTCGTAAAGTATCAATGGAAAACATAATATTTTAATAGAAGGGACTCAAAAATGTCAGTATATGGCATTATAACAAGTTACTTTGATTCAAAACAAGCTTTTGATCAAATTTTATAGTGTAGAAAACGTTTACATAGTTTATACGATAAACCTAGAAGATAAAATACATAACGTCTTAACTGAAAAGGAACCGGAACTGGCTACAGAGCACAGGATGGTTACTGCAAAACTCGAGGATGAAAAAATAAAGGAGGTGGAAAGAAAAGATTACCAAAGAGTAAAAGTAAATAAGCTCAAATTAGAACAGGTGCGCGAACATTACAGAAAAGAAACAAATAGAAGATTAAGACAACTAGAAAACCAAAAAGAGGCATGGACACTGGAAGAAAGATGGAACGCCTTCAAAGTAGTCATAAAGTCTACAGCAACAGAAATATGTGGAATCAGAAAACATAACAAACTCCATAAAAGAACGAGATGGTGGAACAATGAAGTTAAAACAGCAGTGAAGAAAAAGAAAATAGCATGGAAAAAATACATTGAGACCGAACTGGAAGAAGATAAAGAAGAATACAAAAGGCTGAGACGATTAGCGAAAAACACGATAAAACAAGTAAAAACAAAAACGTGGGAAGAGTTTGGAGAAGAATTACAACAAAACTATGTAACAAATAATAGAAGCTTCTGGACAACAATCAGACATATGAAGAAAGGAAAACATAAAGAAATAACAGCCGTAAGGGATACAACAAACCAAATCCAAACAACTCCAGAACAAATAGCTAAAGTATGGAAAGAATACTATGAAAACAAATTTAGAAATGCAATAATAGATGATAGAAATGAAACATATCAAGATAACGAGAACAAAGAATTAGAGCAAATAAATAGAGAAGAAGTAATATTGGAAGTATCAAACGTAAAAATAGGTAAAGCTGGAGGGGATGATGACATAGACCCGGAAATGGTCAAGTACATGGGAGAAGAAGGGATAAACTGGTTGTTGAAAATATACAAAGAGGCATGGGAAAAGCAGCAAATCCCAAAAGACTGGCAAAGTAACCTTATAGTGCCAATATACAAAAAGGGAGAACACGTCAACTGCGAAAATTATAGAGCAATATGTTTATCATCGGTATGTTTTAAAATATACACGAAAATAGTAGAAAAGAGGCTAAGACAAGAGGTAGAAAAAGAACTGGGAGAAGAACAAGCAGCGTTTAGACCAGAAAGACAGACAAACGATAACATCTACATCATTAGAAATATAATAGAAAGAAGTATTGACTCGGGGGGAAAGCTCATTCTAGCATTCATAGATCTAAGGGCAGCATTCGACTCTATAGAAAGACAAATTATATGGAAATGCTTGCAGAACATGAAAGTACCAAGTACACTGATAAAAATAATTGAAAATATATACGGAGTAGTAAAAGGACGTGTACAGATAGCAGGAGAAAGATCTGAAGAATTCAATTGGGAAAGAGGTATCAAGCAAGGAGACAGTCTTAGTCCGCTACTATTCATAATAGTCATGAATTAATTGACTAGAAATACTGGAGAAAGAACGAACCAAATACAGACAACAATAGGATACCAAAGATTACAGCCAATAAAAATAGAAGCCCTATTGTATGCGGATGACATAGTCCTTATAGCAGATTCCGTGACAAAAATGCAAAAACTCATAAATATATGGACAGAAGAAATAGAGAAATTAAAAATGGAAATAAACATCGAGAAAAGTAAAATAATGGTCATCGGCGAAAAGGAAGAAAATGAAGTAATTATAAAATGCAAAAATACTCAACTGGAAATAGTTACAGCATATGATTATCTTGGAAGTATTATTACCAATGATGGGAAAATAGACCTCGAAATAACAAACAGAACTAAAAAATCAAATAAACTGTACTACGCACTAGCGCCAATTCTGAGGAAAAAAGAATTGTCCCACGAAACAAAAATTAAAATATATAATACGATTGTGATACCGACGATACTGTATACAAGCGAAAATTGGACTTTACAGAAAAAGCATAATAGTAGGATAAATGCAATTGAGATGAGACATTTACGTGCTATAGCCGGAAAGACCAAATGGGATAGAATAAGAAATGAGACAATAAGAGGGATAACTAAACAGGAACCAATAATGAATAAAATAATAAAGAGGCAATTAAACTGGTATGGACATCTGATGAGAATGAAACCTAGTAGACTAGCAAGGAAAATTCACGAAACAAGGAATATTACAAAAAAGAAAAAAGGCAGGCCGAAGAAAAAATGGATACAGCAAATAGTAGAAGCAGGAAAAATCAAACAGAAAACGCTAGAAGAAATGAAACTAATAGCACAGGACCGAAAAGAATGGAAGAGATGGGTGAATATGTAGCTAAATTAAACCCAAATCCGACACCTGAAAGGGTATAAGGAAGGGGAGAAAGAAAGAAAGGTCAAAAAATCTTCTTCTTCTCAAATGTTATTTTATTCGATTTTACAGTGATTTGGTGTTTATTTATACAAATTTCCATTTACTCTCGTAAAGTATCAATGGAAAACATAATATTTTAATAGAAGGGACTCAAAAATGTCAGTATATGGCATTATAACAAGTTACTTTGATTCAAAACAAGCTTTTGATCAAATTTTATAGTGTAGAAAACGTTAAAATATCGTTTTTTTTTCATTTTTCTCCATTCCCAAAATGCATCATAATCGATTTGGCTGAAAATTTGCCCACAGATAGACAAAACATAGGACTTTAAGTGGTCATAAGGATTTGAATTATATTACAATACCCAAAAAGTTACATGCAATATTATAGTCAAAAATATAGGCGTCTACTGTAAGTAAAATTAACTCGAAAATATCGACGTCACGACAAAAATTGTTAAAAAGAAATTGTAATAATTGTAAATACGATTTATTTGGAACAATTTCAGTTCCTTCCATTTTTGTCGAAAAGTTAAAAATGGCGGAGATATTGAGCAAAACAGGTTCTCCTTTAAAATCAAGATGGCCGCTAACGTAACGGAGGAATTCATTCGCGATTTTAAATTTAGGCTACTATTGACTCCCCTAAAGATCAGAAAAATAAATTTTTGTGCAGCTTGGCATTCATGGTCAAATGCTATCCCGACTGGACTAATATATACTTTTGAGTATGATATTACTGCATGTAACTTTTTTGGTATTGTAATATAATTCAAATCCTTCTAACCACTTAAAGTCCTATCTTTTAGCTATCTGCGGGCAAATTTTTAGCCAAATCGATGATGATGTATTTTGGGAATGAAGGAAAATGTAAAAAACGGCATTTTAACGTTTTTTACACTATAAAATTTGATCAAAAACTTGTTTTGATTCAAAATAACTTGTTATAATGCCATATAATGACATTTTTGAGTCATTTCTATTAAAATATTATGTTTTTCATTGATACTTTACGACAGAAAATGCAAATTTGTTTAAATAAACACCAAATCACTGTAAAATCGCATAAAATAACATTTTGAGAAAAAAAGAAGAAGAAGATTTTTTGACCTTAAATATCTTCTTTTTACGTCCCGCAGAAGCTATATACCAATTTTCAGACAAATCGGAGATCCAAATTTTTTTGCCTGAGTGATTTGACATGGAATGTACCTTTTACATTTTCGTTTAATTTACTTACGGTTTTTGTTCAGAATTTTGAAGAAACGCTTGGTTTGACATAAAATTTGGGACACGCATAGCTAATATGTTAAAGAAAAAAAGTGATATTGTGCCGATATGTGCTTTTGATCTGGAGGTGAGTTTCGTCCGTTATCGGGGATGAAAACAAATACGTTCAAATAAGTCCGGAATTGGATAAACTGACTAATTCTAAGCAACTTCTATTTTATAGAGTTTTTTCACTAAGTCAATACTTTTAGAGATATTTGCGAGTGAATATGTTCATTTTTCAACAAAAAAAACACGTTTTTAGACGGTTTTTCGCAAATAACTCAAAAAGTAGGTACCTACTTTATTGAAAAAAAAAATAGCAAATAGCAAATATAGCTTATAGAAAAGTGAAAAAATGGTATATGTGTCAGGTCTGTAGACCCAGCAGAAGCAGAGTTATTGCTAAGCTTTGTTTTAAAACCAAGAGGAGTAGGTAAACTAATCCCAATAGCACACGACGTCCTCTGGACGTCCAAAATAGGTCCATTTTTGGTCCTAACGTCCATGGACTATAAATGGACGTCCTTTGGACGTCCGGCGTTGGACGTCCTTCGGTGGACTAAATATGTACGTCCTTCGGACGTCCGACGTTGGACGTCCTTCGGTGGACTAAATATGTACGTCCTTCGGACGTCCAATGTTGGACGTCCTTCGGGTGGAATAAATATCAACGTCCTTTGGACGTCCGTACTAGACGAAATACGGACGTTTGCTGATCGTCCATATTGGACATATTATATGAATTACGGGATAAAATAGCAAAATAATTCAATAAAATATTAACTTAATTATGTTAATAAAATAGTTTACATCGAAAAGATAATTATATTTAATTCAAAATTGCACAGTTTAATATTCTAAACATGTTTTTGTTTTTTTTTGTAAAGTGTGAAAATCTTATTTGTAAATTATTTGTTACAATGTTTTATTATTCTAGTTACCAAGATGACATAAGTTTGCTAATTAATTCTAGTAAGCAAAAATATAATTTTTATCAATGTGTCTGTACTAAAAATGAATCTTAAGAGCATTTTTTGAAGTTGAATATACGTGGCCGTGCCCAAAATAGGTCCAGTCTTAGTCCTAATGTCTATGGACTATAAATGGATGTACTTTGGACGTCCGACGTTGGACGTACTTCGGGTGGAATAAATATGAATACGGTGGACTAAATATGTACGTCCTTCGGACTTCCGATGGTGGACGTCCGATGGTGGAATAAATACGAACGTCCTTTGGACGTCCGTACTGGACGAAATACGGACTTTTTGTGGACGTCTGAAAATCACCCCCACTACTTGGTTCCTCTGTTCACAAAACTATAACGATAGGCGATAGATTTTCGATTCACCCACCGATATCAGTTCGAAGTTGGAGAGTTGATCTCTCAGTCGTTGTCGTCGTTAGGGCTCCCGCGTAGAGTTTTATTCATTAACCACTGATTTTCATAATGTAAGAAATTATATTATATACGAATTAAAGTATAATATACTTATACATATACTATATATTACCGTTGATTGAGGTATTGAGGGGAAGATATCTCATTCTTCACTAAAAATTGAGTCATTCTATCACCGACATTCACCGAGTATCTCTATCCTTCTTTCAAAAACGTGAATACGATCTTCCGTCTCTTATAAGCCTGAATAATAAATGAATCGAGAGCTGCTGCCTCAACGATGTATTTAGTAAACTATATTTTTTGGCTACAGTTACGTACAGTTTCCTTTTTTACTTGCCGCACTGTTGCCAAATCTAAAAAATTTCTTCTTAGTCATAAAAATTAAATGATTTTTCTAAATAGATCGATAGATCTGAATATAATAGTGAACGTGAATAGCCTTTAAAATATTTTTACCTGTGTGGTGGCAAGCAAAGAGCTTTCTTTCTAGGAACTGCTCGTGACTCGTGATTTTCAATAGGAGATGCAAGATTGGATGCAGATGTGGAACTAATAAGTAGTAGGAAAATTTGAGAATAAATTAGTCCAACGATCAAAATCTATATGATGCCGAAAGGAGCTTTTACCATGGGGGTGGAAATTGTTTATTATATTTTCACCGTAAAAGTTGATAAAAACATTCATTCTAAGAAAAAAATATTCTATAGTCTGTTCGCTAAACTTAGACACAACTGGCTAGTGATTTTAGTTGGTAATTTTTTTGTTTTTTGTCAATTTTGCCAAATTTGCCAAAATTACTAACTATTTAGTAATTATTAACTATTTAGTAATTATTTTTTTGCCAATTTTACGAAATTGGCAAAATTACTTACTAAAATATCCAGCCAGTTGTGTCTGAGTTTAGCAAACCGATTATACATTTTTTTGACAAAATTAATAATTATCGATTTATTCGCTATCCAAAGTGTTAGTTTTATATCGAAAAAATGAATGTTTTCAATATACATACTCATTTACGATTTACTCAATTTTTGCCGTAGAAAAAATTTTTTCAAACCAAGTTCTTGGGAATTTAATAACGCACAATTTCATAGTTAAACATTTTTTCGTATCTCTGATGATAATCTTTCTATTCTGAAGAAAATTTCATTTTTTACCAAACTATAAAAATTCGATATTTGTTTTGACTCCAGTTTTTTTTAAAATCTAATCATTCTAAACCAGTCAAACTTCTAGAATCTATTAATAATACATAAATAAAGAAGAATGAATAAGACCAATTACTAAAAATCCGCTAACTTACATTATTACGCTTCCAATTGGATTTCTGCTTTTTTTTTAAACAAATCTATTGATTTTTAACCGTAAATTTTTAATTTTTTATCTTAGAAAGTTTGGTAAAAAAGAATTTTATAGGTTTTTACAAGATCTATAAGCCTATTAAGAGGATGGATACGTATTTTCGGCTGCAATGCTATTTAAATGGGGATTCATTTTTTTCGAATCCTGAGAAAACTAATACTTAAGTATTTTTGAAAAATTTAAACGCAGAATGAAAGATTACGTTATTAGCAAGGGCCGAAAGTTCCTGAGAACTTCTATATTGTTTATTTTAATAAGTTACAGGGGTGAAAAACTAACAGAAAATTTAGTACGATTTTTAATTTCAAATATCTCATTCAAAATAAACTTTTTATTTATTCTAAGGGACTTTCGGCCCTCGGTAATAATTTAGTCTTTCATTCTGCGTTTATATTTTCCAAATCTATCTTTGTAATATAATACTAGAATAGAATATTGTCAGTCAGACATTGACAATCAGTGACAATTTTAAATATTTGACATAAATCGGGAATATTTTGAGTTGTTGATTAAATAATATTGATATATAGTGTATTTGAAAAATAATTAATTTTAAAAGACGTGAACTTTATAAAAAGTTATTTATTGTGTATTATTTATGGAAGATCCAAGCAGAGAATACATCAAGATATATTCTGTGATCCAAGTATTTTGTTGTTAAAGATGTTCAAAATTGTAAGCTTTCCATAGTAACAATATATTATTAAAAAATCACTTCAACACTTTTCCTTTTTTCTCGATTGAGTATTAGTTTTTGTTGTACAAATAAATTATTACAATCACTGAATACATAGATAGTGAAAAAATTATCACATTTATTAAATGAATTAATAATTTGCAATTATATAAATAACAGTTATCAGTAACATATCATACGTTGTAGTAATGTTTACATATCCATACCAGTGTGAATTTTACTACACGTAATTTGCCATGTAAAGACAAAAAAAGTAAGGATAGCGGTAAGATATTTGCGAATTATGTACCCATGGCCTTAATACTAAATCTTTTTAAAATCCTCAGTCGCAAAAAGAGGCGACTTTGAAAGGGTTGGTAAAGGTGGTTTTTGCGTGTTATTAATTACAAGTTTTATTGTCAATAGCTCACTCAACTTTTGCCGCCGAAAAAAATTTTGCAAACCAGGTTGTTGGAAATTAAATAAGTTACAATTTCACATTGAAACATTTTTTCGTATCTCTGATGTTAATCTTTCTATTCTGAAGAAAATGCCATTTTTTCCAAACTACAAAAATTCATTATTTGCTTTTAACTCCATGTTTTTGAAAACTAATCATAATAATTTTTAAATGTATTAATTATTATTTAATAAAAATATAGTTGCATCAAAAATTTCAATTTGTATTAACAATGAATACAATTTATATTTAATCAATTCAACATTGTCTAATTATAACTCTTATTCTTATCATAATTTATCATTTCCTGTTTGTAAAATGAAAGAATTTTACAAATTTAGGATGCACGTAGATAACGCGTATACAGTGAGGACGTTTGAGTTGGAATAAATTCATTTCCTCCAGAATGGGCGATTCTGGAGATAAATGCCGAAACAGGTCGATTTTTGTTTTAAAATTATAATGTTCTGGCATATATGTCATATAGTAGTGACGTCATCCATCTGAGCGTGATGATGTAATCGATGATTTTTTTAAATGAGAATAGGGGTCGTGTGGTAGGTCATTTGAAAGGATATTTTGTCCTTGTTTATCTACCTAACCCTATCCTATCATTGGAATGTGCTTTACAATTGGTTTAACTTTCTCTCATGTAAAAGATCTCATTTAAAAAAAATTATTAGTTATTTTATTTATCATGGAATCAGATTCCAGTTATAAATCCCAATTGGTTTACTGAGAAGAAACTCCCAAGTATGTATTCGCTAATGCCGAATGGGGTTTATAACAAACAACTAAGTGTATTTTTTCAACAAAAAAAAATAAACAATTCCGTTGTTTTTAAGTGTATTTTCTTGTGGCGTATAAAGTACGCCACGCGTGTAGTTATGTTATAATTTGATACGCAGGTAGTTAAAAGTTAATGAATAGATATTTGAATAACCTTTCACATGAGCTATCACACGGCCCCTATTCTCATTTAAAAAAATCATCGATTACGTCATCACGCCCAGATGGATGACGTTACTAGTATGATATTTATGCTAAAACGTTATAATTTAAAAATAAAAATCTACCTGTTTCGGGATTTATCTCCAGAATCGCTAATTCTCGAGAAAATAAATTTATTCTAACTCAAACGTCCTCACTGTATATGTATAGCACCTCTTTTTTTGGATGACGAAATAGCATTGAATTCGCGACCATCATCGCTTCGCCGAAATAAATTCTGTTCGTATATACATTATCGTACATACGTTTGTGTATATTATGTGTATGTATAATTAAAGAGTATTTATTTGTTCCATTGCGATAATTATTTGATTAAAATGAGCTGATTTACTATTAGGTCTGGATCCCGCGTATGAAAAAAAAGTTGATTAATAGCAAGCTGGGTTGAGTTGAAGCAAGCGAGGAGGTCGCACGCATTTTATGTGACTCGGCGGTAAACAACTCGGATTCGGGCTGTACCACGAAAACCATTTAGATATGTGATGTAAATTGATTTAAAAGTGATTTAGGATTGATTTAGGATTATTTAGTGTTGTGAATGTTGTTTGTGTACAAAGGACACAGAAGGATTTTGATTTAACATTTTGCGAGCGGTAAGTGATTTTTTAATTAGTAATGGTTTTATAAATTTGACCTAGTTGAAATCGGTGTCAAATTCCTCGTGCATAAACAATTTGAATTAAACCTTTACTGTAAATAGCAAATTGATTGCAAAACATATATTTATTGTATAAATAAAAACAAACAACATTCAGATAGAAATAGGAATACCAGTAAAATACAGCCAAACAATTAATTATAATAGTAATTGAAATTAAGATGACTGACAGCGGCAGCGACACTTATTTATCAGAGGATGGTAAAAGGAAAGGAAATGAATTTGACGGAATCTTTAGTAAGAGCAGAAAAGTATATCGATCTCCCGATACAAAGAATGCTGGAGGTAGAGAGAATGAAATTACGGAACTGATGAAAACGTTAGTAACTGATAATAAAAAGAAAGATAAGGAACTAGAGGATATAAAAAACATGGTAGGTGAGTTGGTAGGAGAAATGAAAGAACTCAGAAAAGAGAATAGCGAGTACAAAGAAAAGATTAAACAAATAATTCAAGAAAATGAAAATTTAAAAAAGGAAATGATGAGTATGAAACAAAAAATGGATAAATTAGAGCTAACTTTAGAAATCTGCCAAAAAGAAAGAAAGAAAAATAATTTAATAATGAAGGGTTTGCCAATAAGTACGTCTGATATGGAACAGCTTAAGAATGAAATAGGAAACTTTTTAAATAAAGAGCTACGAATAATGGCAAAGTTAAATAAGGTACAAAAGATCAACGACAATATGTGCATTATTGAGTTTAGTAAGTTTGAAGACAAACTACGAGTACTAAAAGCAAAAAGTAATCTTAGAAGTTATAGACAACACCGCGTATACATTGAATGCGATTTAACACTTAAAGAGATTGATATGCAGAAAAATCTTAGACATATAGCAGCAAAAGAAAAGGCAAATGGCAAAAGAATAAAAATGGGTTATGGTTTTATCGTTATTGAAGACACCAAATGGAGATGGAACCATAGTACGAATAATATAGAAATAGTCAGAGATAATGTAGCAGCAACTGGTTTAAAAAACTACTAGTTAATGCAAATTCGAGGATGGATATGGATACGAACATGGCACAGATTATGGACATGAGAGAATATAACAAAATCGATGCGAGTCTTGACAAAAATATGCAAAAACTAAACCGTAAAAATACAGACAATGAAAGAACTATGAATGCAAAAAATGAAAAACAAAATAAGTATTGGAAAATTGGGTTGTGGAATATACAAAGTCTAAATTGTAAAGAAGAGGAACTTATTGATGAGTTTGAAAACACAAAAATGGATTTTTTAGCATTAACTGAAACAAAGGGAAAAGGTAGTGGATGTATTAAAATGAGAAATGAGCACTACATGATTTTTGGAGGTGTTAATAAGTCAGAACGTGCGAGGGCAGGAGTTGCCCTAATGGTTCACAGAAATGAGCACAAAAATATCACTAGATGGAAAAATATTTCGGAAAGACTCCTTAGAATAGATATGAGTAAAAACGAGAAGACAACAATTATTGTTGGGTATGGACCATCGGAAAATGAAGCCAAGGAACTCAAAGATAGCTTCTGGGAACAATTGCAGGACGAAATGGACCAAATAAATCATAAGGTCATAATAGTAGGCGATTTTAATGGGCGAGTGGGGTCAAGCAATGAATATGACTACCCTATAGGACCATATGGAGAAATGGTCAGGAATAATAATGGACAAAGAGTCATCGAGTTTTGCATCATGAATGATATGCAAGTTAGTAACACATTTTTTCAACACAAGGGGATTCATAAATACACACGAGTGATGGATTCGCGAAACGAAAAATCCGTTATTGACCTAGTATTAGTACAGAACAGATACAAAAATGAAATAGCGGACGTGCGTGTTAAAAGAGGCTATGAGATCAGCTAGGATCATTTTCTCGTTGAAACTAAAGTAAAGACAAGGAGAGAACAGGCATTTAATATTAAAAATGAAGAAAATCGCTACGAACAACCAAGTATTAAAGTATACAAACTTCAGTCTGAAAATATTAGGAAAGAATACTGTCGTAAATTAAATGAAGAAATACGAAAAACAAATTGGAAAAATGAGGAGGATATAGAAATATTATGGAACATTTTTAAGGAGCTGGTGTACGCAACTGGGAGTAAAGTATGTGGGGTAACGAAAGGAAGATATCTGAAAGGTACAGCTTGGTGGAATAATGACATAAAATTGGAAGTTTCGAAGAAGAAAAAATTGTGGAAAAAGTATGTAAGCAATAAAAGTGAAAGTAATTATCAAGAATATAAGGAACAGAGAATACTGGTTAAAAATAAAATTAAAGAAGCTAAGAATCGACAATGGGAAGAATTTGGAAATAAAATGGAAAGTGATAGTAAGGGGAATGCGAAGTTGCTTTATAGGACTTTAAAAAATCTAAGACAAAAAAAATCAAACGGATTAACAGGTTTAGAGGACAAAGATGGTAACATATTATTAAAAAATGAAGAGATTACCGAAAGATGGCGAGAACATTTTATGGAGTTATTAATGGGAGACAACAACGAAATAGAGAATGACAGGGAGGAGTACAATTTAAATGAACAAGATGATGATGACATAACATACGAAGAATACAGGGAAGCAATTTTAAAATTAAAAAATGGCAAGGCTGCAGGACACGATAATATTAAGGCTGAGCTAATTAAATATATGGAAGGAGAAGGATTACAATTACTATGGAAGATCATAAGGAGCTGTTGGCGTACCGGATGCATACCTAGAGATTGGACGCTTGCAACTATTCTACCATTACACAAAAAAGGCGATAAACATAAGTGTTCTAACTATAGAGGAATATCATTGTTGGTAGTTGCTAGTAAAATCTACGAAATAATACTAGAGAAAAAGCTGCGAGAAAAGATCGAGGCCACACTGGATGACAGCCAATGCGGCTTTAGGCCAGGGCGAGGTACAACCGATCTCATATTCACGGTGAGACAGTTATCAGAAAAATCCCTAGAGCATAACAGTAAGTTGTATCTCTGTTTTGTGGACTTGGAAAAAGCATTTGATCGGGCGCCACGAAACAAGATCTGGGAAATATTAAACCGGAGAAATGTGAAACCGAAGTTAATCCAAGCAATAAAGAGTATATATAAATGTACACGTAATAATGTAAGAACGAACAATTGCTCATCTCTTGAATTCTACACAAGGACAGGTGTAAGACAAGGTGGTGTTCTGAGTCCTTTGTTATTTATCACTCTAATGGACGAAATTGCAAAAGAATGCAGGGGTAAGGTAAAAAGAACTAGGGTTGGGGTGTATAAACTTCAACAAGTTTGCGTGTCAGAGTTGATATATGCCGATGACCTGGTTATTGTGGCAAAATCAGAAAAAGACTTGCAAGTAAATGTGAATGTTTGGAATGAATCCTTTAAGAAATTTGGGATGAGAATAAATATTGAAAAAACAGAAGCTTTAGTAATATCGAAAACACAAGAAAATATAAATGTTAAGTTGAATAATGAGACCATTACACAAGTTGAGGACTTCAAGTATCTAGGATCAACAATGAATGGGCAAGGAAATATAGAACCAGAAATAAACAGCAGGGTAATGAGTGCAACAAAATTATACTATGCACTAAATAAAAGTTTTATTAGGAAGAAAGAAGTAAGCCTGAAAACAAAAATGAAAGTATTTCAAACCGTATACGAGCCGGTGCTACTCTACGGTAGTGAAACGTGGACAGTGAACGACAACATCCGTAGTAAAATCCAAGCATGCGAAATGCGATATTTACGTGCGGTATCCGGGGTGACCAGACGTGATCGTATAAGAAATGAAGACATACGTGAAAGGTGCGGTGTTGGAAGGACCTTAGACAGACTTGAAACGAAACAGTTATCGTGGTTCGGACATATGGCGAGAATGAGTGAAGGTAGAACTGTAAAGAGGGTATGGAAAGCGGCATCTGACAACAAACGAAGAAGAGGCAGGCCAGCAAGAACGTGGAATGCAAATATTGGAAAGGCTTGCGGAAAAAGAAATATTGGGTGGAGAGAAGCAGAAAGACTAGCTACCGACCGAAAGGCATGGAGACGTCTCATTTCTCCACTTACCTCGACACCGTAAGGTACAAGAGGACGGCTTAAGTAAGTAAAGTAATAGCAAGCTGAAAATTTGTTAATAGCTTAAGGGTGTCTAGTCGGATAAACTTTGATATATGGGAACACTGGAACAGGGGCAGTTTTAATTGTGGAACAGGTTAAAAATTTGGAACGGTCACACCACGAAAACGGCACATTTATTTTGTCCGACAGAACAGACTTAAACTCTCCGAATAGAGATATAACTGTCATGCAAAAATTAGACTGCTATTTATCACCTGTCATAATTCCTGTCATTTGACATATTCTACATGTTCCACTCATTAAAACGCCCATTTGGTGATAAATAGCAGTCTGATTTTTGCATGAGAGTTTAATCTCTGTTCGAAGAGTTTAATTCTGTTCTGTCGGACAAAATTAATGTGGCGTTCTCGTGGTGTGACCGTTCCAAATTTTTAACCTGTTCCACAATTAAATCTGCCCCTGTTCCAGTGTTCCCATATATCAAAGTTTATCCGACTAGACACCCTTAAGCTATTAACAAATTTTCAGCTTGCTAATAATCAACTTTTTTTTCATACGCGGGATCCAGACCTATATATATATATATATATATATATATATATATATATATATATATATATATATATATATATATATATATATATAACGTTTTTGAAGTGAAAACTTCTTTAGCGACGTTGTTTTTTTGGATGGAGAAAAAGCATTGAATTCGCGACCGACACCGCTACGGCGAGATATTAGTAATTTATATACTATACTATAGGTTGAATTGCGTATTTCGATTGAATTTATAAAGGTTGGAGTGGAATAGAGTATGTACCACCAAAAAAATACTAAGAAAACCCTCGAGCAGCAAGTCGCCGAACTGGGCGTAATCCGGAGCGGGACTTGAGGCCCGAGATTGCGGATAAGTCACAAGAAAAAAGCAGGAAAAAAGAACGTCACGGTAGTTTGCATTGATCGGCTAGGACACCATGTTCTTGTACCCTGAACTCCCACATGAAGAGCATTTGGCTGATAAGAGTCCCCGATTGTGCATCAGAGTGTAATAGGGGGGAAGGGCTGATCCAGGTCTAGAGTCTACAGCAGCGGTTCCCAACCTTTTTTAGCTTGAGGCACACTAACTTAAAAACTCGTTCAGCCACGGCACACTTTGGGTAAATAACCTCGATAATGAGTATAATCATAATGTATTGTTATGTGAATTTCGCGGCACACCTTCAGGGACTTTCAGTGCCGCGGCATACTGGTTGGGAACCTCTGGTCTAGAGCATTGGAAGGAACATAATTGAATGGCCGTTTTCCAAAAGCCGATATGTCCACTCTCGATATGTTTCAGAAGAGCAAATTCAAATATCCACGATGTCCATAAAATCCCAGTTTTAGAAATATATTTGGTTTTGAGTTTAATATTTATACAGCTATTTATGTGAGTTGACATATAAGAAAAGACTGTAATTTTATGGTCGTCGTGGAAATTTTAATTTGCTCTCCTGAAAAGTATTAAAAATTGACATACGTGCTTTTGGAAAACAACCACTGAATTGTAATCCGAACGTCATATTAAAGGATGTACAAGTCACACAGACTGGGTTAAATTAAATTGCTTTCTTTAAAGTCAGTGGGTTTTGATGTTACTATGTGCAATCAGTGATTACACATAGGTGCTTGGTCAAATTTTTAGACTGTTTATTTAACGTTAGTTGTTGTGGGTGTTGTGATATAGGGCTTTTCATTCACAGTCATTTGTTTCGAGCTTCTGTCATGTGTCACATAATATTAATATATCTACGTCATATGTTATTGGTATATACCTTGACACAAACCAAAGACGTATGACGTAGATATATTAATACTACCTGACACATGACAGAAGCTCGAAACAAATGACAATCGATGAAAAGCCCTATTCATATTCCATGATGACAACCCCGTCAACTTTTAATCCACAGAAACTAGTCAGTAAAAGTCCTATTTCTCAACTAAAAAAAAACTATTATATTGAATGTATATGATGCGTTAGTTCACAAAACTTCAAACATTACTCTTCAGGAAATCGGGTTGTTGTTCAGTACCGGAGTTGGAGAAGCAACAATTTATCGGTTTCTAAAAGAAAGGAAAGCTGGAGAAAGAGTCTAGCCAAAAAAAATCCCATCGGAAAAAAAATATGGAACCTGATGACTTCGTTAAGGGCACAGGCGCAAAATGTCATCTGTCAAAATGTTCAATGTGTTTTAAATGTATTAATTTTTTGAATCCTGAGAAAACTAATAAGTATTTTTGACAAATTGAAACTCATAATGAATGATTGCAATATTGCCGAGGGCCGAAAGTCGCTTAGAATAACTAGTAAAAAGTTTCTTTTGAATGAGATATTTGAAATTAAAAGTCACACTAAATTTTCTTTTTTTAAACCCTCTAACTCTAACTTATTACTTCTACCCTCTAACAAAAGAGCAATACTTCTTGACAAAGATTATATTGGTAGTTGGAAAAAGAAATATCTAAGAACGATTATTAAAAGGTTCCAAACAAAAGGACAAAAAATTTATTATTTAGATAAAACCTGGCTAAACGAAGAACGCACTTTTTCAAATTGTTGGGTTGATTAGAAGATTATTCCTCTGGTTTGAACTGTCCTATTGGAATAGCTGTAAAGTAATAATTATTACTTACATTGGATCTGAAAGTGGCTGTTTATTAGAATTTAGGTACTTTAAGAACACCAAGGATTACCATGAGTAAATAACTGCAGACATAATTGACGAATATTTCTTTCAGATGGTTGGTAACATATATTAAAATTCTGTCATAGTAATGGATAATGCCAGTTACCATTCTTATTTAATTGAAAAACTACCTACTTTGGTGTGTAAAAACCATAAAATACTACTTAATTGGTTAAAAGAAAAATATTTCACATTTGATAATACGATGGTTGAAAAAGAACTAACTCATGAGTATCGTTCAACAATTGTATAAAATGTACATATTATCTATACTTAATACTTTTATACTATAATAAATGATTATAATAAAATTTCATTCTTCAAACATTTATATCCAATTCCCCGTCACTGAATTGACAAAAATCCTTTATTTTCAGTATAAAATGTACCCTCGCACAATTTATTATTGTATTAGCCTGTAGTATTATCTACCTACAAACAACGAATACCCAAACCAAGGCCATATATAGGGAGGATGCAAGTAAATGTGCGAGTGAAGACACATTTTGTAATGAAAACTGCTTATGAGCCGCTTATGAATGAGCTAATCTCTTGAATGACCCTATAGTGATGTGGAAACAGGCACACACAGGCTTGAATGTATATATTTTCGGTGACAAATATTTTCAAATCGCCTTATTTAAAACACTGACAACGCTGCCGAAGAAATTGAAACCTTTTTGGCGGAGGCACAATTTTTAATCAGCCATCACGTACAGAATTCTTGATCGAAATCCCTGTAAGATATTCATATATCTGGTCACTAGATAGCTTTGGCCTGCCATCTATTAGGCGAATATAGCGACGGGTTTTTTTTTTCTCGTAAGGCTGGATATCTACTCCAATACCTCAATCAACGATATTACGTAAAACTATGAAGACGCTGTTTCACAACATAACACAGAGTCCGACCGCCTCATCGGGCCATTTAGAGCATCAATGCATAAGCCCATCCAATGGATTATTATGTGCCCCTTTGACATAGGCGCACAACATTTTAATCTACCACCCTGAGGATTCCTGCTCCTGGAGTTTTTCTGAAGTGCCGAAACAGTCTATGTTCCTGATTCCTCGATCAGATGAGGAGTTTTCGGAGCCATCAACCCCAAACAGCTACTGGAGCTCCACGTTGCAGCCAGTCACTTCTTGGTAAATGAACGCCAAAGAGGAAGCATTCAGACTCTGCTGCTACCACCGTCTGGACATAGCCTATCGATCCCTGATGGTCTAGAGGACAAACTCACTGAGAATGATGGACAAAACCACCAGCCAGGACAACTGGTATCCAAACATTGGTATTATTTACGTTTTTTATTACATTTACATATTTTTTCATGCTCTTTGATATATATTTCTTATTCTTTCTGGTATATTTTTCATACATTTTTCAATCTTATGGGTGTTTTGTAAAAAATGGGCCATAGCTTAACCTTGGATTACTGAGCTTAAAATAGGTCGATTTAAGCTAACTTACTTTAGTACGAAAGATGATAATAACCGAAATACAGGGTGTCAAATTTAAACTTTTATTTTATTCTTGATTATTTCCTGGGCAATACATCATTTTTGGTGTTGAATTTAGATTTCTTGTCCCAAAAAAACCCCGCTTACCAAATTTCGTGATATTATCCCATGCTTGTTAGGAAATATTCAAGAATAAATAAAATAAAAGTTTAAATTTGACACCTTGTATTTCGGTTATTATCAACTTTAGTACTAACGTAAGTTAACTTAAATCGACCTATTTTACCCTCCGAAATCTAAGGTTAATCTATGGCCTATTCTTTACCAAACACTCTGTATAAGTACATATTTGTATTCTAGCCAATCTTTTTGATTTTCTCTAACTGTAAAGTATAGACTTCCTTGAATTTTGAATTACAATTGTTAAAGGAAAGTTTCGCTACCGCGGTCGCCTTTTGTTCGTCTTAACTTATTACCTCTACCCATAACGGTTCTTTTGTCAAACAGATTGGGTTGGTTATTGTACCTAGTAAGCAAAAAGTATTTATCTCAGTATTTTATAATCTATTTATAATATTGAATTATCTAAAGACAGAAAGCGAAGGCGGTTGAAAAATAATTAGACAAAATTTGAATGATTATTATAATATTATAATATAATATTACACTATATAATAAGTATACATAGATAGAATATCTTCTTTTTAAGAAATTGTCCATTATCTCCAAATGAGCAAGGTGTCGATTTGAAATATATGTATAATATACAGCCCATTACGCACCACCTTAAAAATTGAGCATTTTTGATGTCTCGAATTTCCTAAACCAGTTCTCCCATCTAAGTGATTTTTTTTATAATATTATAGCCTAGGCTATAGGTTACCTCCTTAAGCTTGTCATGCACGGGGAGCTATATACTGTAATATATATTATATCACATCGCTCTCTATAGTAATGAGTGAGCCTGCACACACTGAACCATTAGTTCCGTGTCTCCAGGCTCACTCATTACTATAGGGAGTGATATCATATAATATACATAATATATTACAGTATAGCTCCCCGTTCATGACAAGCTTAAGGAGGTAACCTGTAGCCTAGGCTATAATATTATAAAAAAATCACTAAGATTGGACAACATTTTTAGGAAATTCGAGACATCAAAAATGCATAATTTTTAAGGTGGTGCGTTAATTTCTTGGAGAAGTGTAATTGTAATTTAATGTAAAGAATGTAATATCCAATAATTGTAATTTAATATAAGATGTAATATAAGTTCCTTAAAAAATGTATTTTTTATTTCCCACAATACATTCTCCACAGGTCTAAATATCGACGCTAGACGTCCACCGAACGTCCTCTCAGGACGTTAGATGGACGTTCGGCAGCACGACATTGGACCAAACTGGGACGTACTATGAAGGTCCAATTGACGTCCACCGAACGTCCCCTCGGACTTTAGGTGGACGTCCATTGGACGTTAGATGGACGTCCATTGGACGTTTGGAAACGAGGCATTTGGACCAAACTAGGACGTCCTGTTAAGGTCCAATTTACGTCCCCTAGGACGTCCGATTAAGGTCCAATTTACGTCCGATTAAGGTCCATATTACGTTCGATTAACGTCCAATTTACGTCCGATTAAGGTCCAATTTAGGTCCCCTCGGACGTTAGGTGGACGTCCATTGGACATTTGGCAATGTGGCTTTGGACCAAACTAGGACGTCCTGTTAAGGTCCAATTTACGTCCCCTAGGACGTCCGATTAAGGTCCAATTTACGTCCGATTAAGGTCCAATTTACGTCCCCTCGGACCTTAGATGGACGTCCAATGGACGATCGGTAGCGCGACATTTAAACCAAAATAGGACGTATAAAGGACGTTCCTCGGACGAAAACGGACGTCCAAGGGACGTCCTTAAAGTCCGTGAAGGACGTCCTATGGACGTCCATTGGACATCCTTGTGCTATTAGGGTAAAAAGACAGATTCACACCCAAGAAAGTCACTAGAAATATCTTCAGATACATCTTCTTTTTTGGTTGATCATATCGGCCTTTGACGGTAATATTGACTAAAAATCTAAAAATAAAAGGAATAACGCAGAAAATGCAAAAATCGCTGATAAAATAAATAAACTAACCTATGAAATGCCAATAGTGTTAAAATTTTATAAATGTCATTATTGTGAAAATTTGATATGAGTAAAAGTGCCTGAGGTTGTACCAATTACAAACAAGGTTTACGGCGCGGGAAATTTGAATTACTCCTCTTGGTTTAAAAACAGACTATAGTGAAAAATAAGCTCTTATATGTCAAATTCCAAATCGAATATTTTAACATGAAATAAAAAAAATGAAACACTTTTCTGGGAAAGCTTATTACAACTTTTTTAAAGTGTTTAAGAAAACGTTTATTTTTATTTTTTAAAAAAGTTTCTAGCAGCAAGAGTAAGCAAGTTACGCTCAAAATACAGTTGTTCCTTATTTTTTGGTTAAAAATATCGTAAAAATCTCCCTCTTATTAACAGCTCAAATGGAATTAATCGTTACCACTTCACAAGTAACTTTATGTATTGTTTGTGTTTGTAAGTTTCATCAGTTCAAAGTGCTTATTTGTGAAAAAATTTGGTTTTAAAGTAAATTTTAAATCTTTAATTTTGAAAAAAAAACTTTTTTCAAAATAATTTAAAAATTATTAGTGATACCAAATATCTTAAAGAGTAAAAAATGTAGGTTTTGCTTTTTTAAATATTTGGGATTTTTTGATTTTCTGGAAGACAAAAATTGGTTAAGATATGGCTGTTTAAAATTTGCATATACCTACTCGTGACTAGTGATTCGTTCGAGCCCTTTCAACAAAACCCCTTTCAAAAATAAGCATTTTTAACCAATGCAACTTACAGATCATATACAGGGTGTCCCCGAAAATAGTGCGTTCCTTAAAGGTATAGATAGAAAGCACAATGTAGAGCAAAAAATTCTTATAACATTTTCAACCGTTTAAAACTTTTATAGAACAAAATTTGCTTAGAATTAGAATTAGTCAGTTTATCCACTCCCGGACTTATTTTGAACGTATGTTTTTTCACCCCCAAGAAGGGGTGAAATTCACATCCAGGACAGGAGAACATATCGGCATAATCTCACTTTTTTCTTTGGCATTTTAGCTACGTGTGTGCCAAATTTCATGTCAATCCAAGCGGTTCTTTAAAATCTGGAGGTTTTGCGATATTTTACCGTGAGTGAATGGAATGATTGCCATTGTCACTTTTAGATAAGAAGTCATTATCACAATGACATAGTCAGGTTAACTGAATTATATAATTATTGTTTTTATCATTAAATGTGAAAACCTAGAATTATCCATGTCTGTCCGTCAATAAACACAACTCCTCTGTTAGTAGGACAGAAAGAATGACAAATAAGGTGTCAAATGAAAGCCTATAACCAAAATATGATATTACATGTGAGAAGTTTGACCTCGGACTGCCTGTTCCAGAGTTGCAACCGAAAGTACTGTTTTAAATTCGTCGAAATAGTACAAACTATTATTCAACGCGACTAAGAAAGACCAGAACAAATACATACTTCCGGTTTCATGCCTGTCTGTTCGTCCATGTCTGTCGGTGAACAAAATTCATCCGTCATACCAACTGACAAAAAGTTACACGAAGAGTTCAAATATCGACTGCCGGTTCAACTTCCGGTCACTTTGGGTGAAAAATTAGAACTTACGATGTCCAATTGCTTGTTACAATTTTTTTTTAAGTGTTCTACTCTATCTATTCTCACTTTTTCTATAACTTATTTAGATCACATATAATTTAATACAGTTTTGATGTCAGGGTCTTCAAAATTTATGTGGTGAGTTCCGGCATGTGATGAATGAAAAACGACTCTATAAGCAGAAGAAAAAAGTGTTCTTTAAAGTGTTCTCAAGACCTAAGACAATACATCGACTCACAAGAGCGTTGTGACAGTAGCAAAAATTCGAGTTGGGGTTCGAATTACTTTCTCATGCGGCTTACTCTCCTGACTTGGCCCCCTCCGATTATTAAGTGTTCCCAAATCTGAAGAAATGACTCGTAAATAAAAAAATCAGCTGAGATAATTGAAGAAAAAAATAACTATTTTTCAGACCTTTCAGAATCGTATTATGCGCACGGCATCGACATAAAAAATTTGTAAAACCGTTAAAATCGCTGTATTGAACATATTGAATAAAATTAAAGAATTTTCATGAAAACATGTTTTTCATGAAAATATGTCTACTTTTATAGGACGCACTTCAGCAGTTCATAAAAAAAGCTTACAGACTTTCTAATGCTGTTTGCTAAATAGCAAAAATAACAAAAATTTTATTACTCATGAAGAAGATCAAGCAGCTAAATTTAAAGTAAAATCATTAGATGGCATATAAATAGATATGGAATAATGGAATAGAAGTTGATATCCACTTCTGAACCCACCTCAGAAGAAGTGGACGAAATAGAGTAATTGGGAGTCCTTCAAAGGTCACCTGAGCACTCAGAACCTAGTACCAGTGCATGCAGCTGCGATAATATTAAAGAGAAATCCGACAAAAGAATTGAGAGGGAATTCTGGACCAAATATCAAAAACCAGTGTAACCTAACACTTCCAGCTTCATATTAATAATAGAAAATCACCGAAAGACAAATATGTAATGTAAAGTTAATATCTCAATATTCCGGTCTACTAAACAATAACGACTGGCAAAACATTAAAGTTTTTATTCAAGTCGTATATTCAAAAAATAAAACAAGTAGAGTAATAAATGGATAATTAAAAATTGCGAGAAACAGTGCAAGAAAATTATTTACTAGACCCGAAGACAAAACAAAAATTAATGTGCTAAATAAAAGTATTGATTCGTTACTGCAGAACTAGAACTGTTATATGGAGCTATACTAGTCTGGATCGGTGTAAATTAAATGAGAAAGAAAATAATATAATAAACACACTTTAAGAGCAGATAGAGAAAATATATGGATTATCAGAAGGTTCAAACGGCAGAATTATCAACGATAAACAAGAAAAAGTCAACGAGATAATGATTCTCGACCAACTGTTTTATTATAATTAGGGGTACGGAATTTTCGTTTTTACGAAATAGATGCGAATTTCGGCGAAATTCTGAACATAAATGCGATAAATGTGAAATATGGAGTTTTTGTTTATTTCCGCGAAATACCTGCAGGTGTCCAACTCGCCCGTAAATAAGTAGGTAGTTACGTAGTAAATAAGGCATGGAAAGATTTTACGGAAAGTTTTCTATTGTACATAATTTTTGAAAGGTTGTTTATTTTTCTAACACGTGTTGAAACAGAAGGAACTTTCATTGTTCATCATTAAATAGATAAAGATAAGATAAGGAATTGATATTTTTCAATGTTGATTCTTTGAGAAATATAAATAATCCGACTGTTGTTATCAGCATTTCGGTCTTTTGTATTGGTAAAAATCTAAGTAGGAATAAAAGTCGGCTAATTCTTATTTTCTAAACATATAAATTAGTCAAACAGGACAATCAGTGCTCATTCCGTCAATTTTTATTAAGTACATGGTCTATCAAAAAAGTTACTTAAAGTATCCCCTAAAATGGGACGCCCTAAAACAATTTTGAGTGATCGAGTCAAAGAATTTGCAACAGATGACCTATATCTGTGTGACACAAGACACAATTGCTACACAGTGCAGTTTTCCGTCATTTGCTAAAGCAGCATTACAGAGCATTTGAAGTCCAATGAACAGCGTAGACGCAGAACGATTCTTCAGCACATATATTATAATATTGTAGTGACAGATCGAAGAACAGCTCTTAAAGAGTCGAATGTCGAAATTACAACGATGTTAGCTTTTAATTAATGTTTTCTGTTGTTTTACTCGTAGTTAAAAATTAATGCGAAATTTTGTAATTATAAAAAAAAGTAAATGCGAAATTCATGTTTTTTATTTGCGAAAATTCCGTACACCTAATTATAATTAGTTATAAAATAGCTTCAATGGGGAAAAGCTGTAAGCTTAGACCAAACACCCGTAGGTGGCATCCAATTAATTGAGGAAAAAAATTAAATGTATAACAATATTCAATTCATTTACTGAAAAGGCATTGTCCCGCAAGAATGGTTGAAATCACAATTAATAGCCCTACAAAAAGACAAGCGCTTAAAACTGCCTTGTTTAGTCTTCTTTGTCGTTTAATTCGTTAAATTCTATCCTCTTATGTCACGGCTTCAGGAAGCAGTGGATATATGCAGTGAACAGGAGGCCTATGTCAAACAGTGAACGAACGGAGCTTTTTCGCGTTTATCATGTAGAGAAGTCACTTGTCAAAAACTGGACGTATGGTTTCGTACTTAATTTGTTAAATACTGTCACATAATATGTCATACACCTCTGTGCGTTAATCCATTTTATTTCTACAATTTTAAGGTGCTATTACATGCCGCCATTTTGATATGTCTACAGTCGCATTCTGCCCGTTAAATCCCATCGTTTGAGGTGCTGTACATCACGATTGGACCAATAGGACCGTAGATACAAGACTAAGGCCCTTTTGACATGCTGCTATATTTGATTTTTCTATGTCATTGTATTCTATTTGACAAATCCAGTTATTTGAGGTGCTGTACTCCACGATTGGATCAATAGGAGCGAAGATACGTAAATAAGGCCCTTTTGGCATGTTGCTGTATTTGATTATTCTGTGTCATTGCATTTTGTTCGTTAAACCCTATCATTTGAGTTGCTGTATGTCACGATTGGACCAATAGAACCGAAGATACATAACAAAGGCCCTTTTGACTTGTTGCTCTATTTGATTTGTTTGTGTCAAGTTTGATTCTATTTTGTCATGCTGTTGTATTTGATTTTTCTATGTCATTGTATTCTGTTTGTCAAATCCTATCATTTGAGGTGCTATACATCACGATTGGACTAACAGGACCGAAGATACATAACTAAGGCCTTTTTGACATGCTGCTGTGTTTTGATTTTTCTGTGTCATTGTCTTCTCTGATGCCTAAGGCATGTCTATGATATGCCTTATTTTTAAACAAAACAAGTAATTGAACTTCGTAAGTCCTAGGTTTTCACCCAAAGTAATCGAAAGTAGAACTGGAAGACGATATTTGAATTTTACGTGTAACTTTGCGTGGATTGATATACGAATTTACTAATTTTGAGTCATTTTTACTAAACTTTGACATTTGTCACCTCATTTGTAATTCTACCCGGTATAAGGGCGGAGGAGTTATATTGTTGGTCGTACGAACCGACAGAAAGATTGCCTAGGTCAAATATCTCACCATCAGTACCATCCTTGGATTATAAGCTTTCATTTGACACCTCATTTATCATTCTAGCTGGTATAATGATGGAGGAGTTATATTCGCGGTCGTACGAACCGACGGAAAGACAGCCTAGGTCAAATATCTCACCTTTAGTACCATCGTTGGATTATAATCTTTTATTTGACACCTCATTTATCATTCAAGCTGGTATAATAATGGAGGAGTTATATTCGCGGTCGGAGGGGCCGACGCACAGACCGCCTAAGTCAAATATGTCACCTTTAGTACCGTTACCATCCTTGGATTATAAGCTTTCATTTGACACCTCATTTGTCATTCTACCTGGTATAATGATCGAGGAGTTATATTCGCGGTCGGACAGACCGACGGACAGACCGCCAAGGTCAAATAACTCACCTTTAGTACCATCCTTGGATTATCAGCTTTCATTTGACACCTCATTTGTCATTCTACCTGGTATAATGACGGAGAAGTTATATTCGCGGTCGTACGGACCGACGGAAAGACAGCCTAGGTCAAATATCTCACCTTTAGTACCATCCTTGGATTATCAGCTTTCATTGGACACCTCATTTGTCATTCTACCTGGTATAATGACGGAGGAGTTATATTCCCGGTCGTACGGACCGACGGACAGACCGCCTAGGTCAAATATCTCACCTTTAGTACCATCCTTGGATTATCAGCTTTCATTGGACACCTCATTTGTCATTCTACCTGGTATAATGACAAAGAAGTTATATTCGCGGTCGTACGGACCGGCGGAAAGACAGCCTAGGTCAAATATCTCACCTTGAGTACCATCCTTGGATTATCAGCTTTTATTTGACACCTCATTTGTCATTCTACCTGGTATAATGACGGAGGAGTTATATTCCCGGTCGTACGGACCGACGGACAGACCGCCTAGGTCAAATATCTCACCTTTAGTACCATCCTTGGATTATCAGCTTTCATTGGACACCTCATTTGTCATTCTACCTGGTATAATGACAAAGAAGTTATATTCGCGGTCGTACGGACCGACGGAAAGACAGCCTAGGTCAAATATCTCACCTTTAGTACCATCCTTGGATTATAAGCTTTCATTTGACACCTCATTTTTCATTCTACCTGGTATAATGATCGAGGAGTTATATTCGCGGTCGGACAGACCGACGGACAGACCGCCAAGGTCAAATATCTCACCTTTAGTACCATCCTTGGATTATCAGCTTTCATTTGACACCTCATTTGTCATTCTACCTGGTATAATGATCGAGGAGTTATATTCCCGGTCGTACGGACCGACGGAATGACAGCCTGGGTCAAATATCTCACCTTTAGTACCATCCTTGGATTATAAGCTTTCATTTGACACCTCATTTGTCATTCTACCTGGTATAATGATGGAGGAGTTATATTCGCGGTCGGACAGACCGACAAAAAGACCGCCAAGGTCAAATATCTCACCTTTAGTACCATCCTTGGATTATCAGCTTTCAGTTGACATCTCATTTGTCATTCTAGCTGGTATGTTGACCGAGGAGTTGTGATTACAGTCAGACGGACGGACAGACGGACGTGGATAATACAAAGTTTTCACATTTTTCAAAATTGGGTGAAAACAACATGATGCCAGAATGATTTGTTGATGAAAATAATATATACATTCTCAAATTGCCTATTTTTTGGTGTGGATAATATTATATTCAACAGTGATACCAAATTTCTGATGCCAAAATGATTGATAATGAAAGTGGGATATACGTTTTCATGTATATAGCGGCAGCGACAAAACGGTAAAACACTGAACTAAATGTATATAATATTTTCACTGTACCATCATTTTGGACTCAAACATTTTATGGAATAAACTTATATAACTTAGTAAGGGATAAACAAAGAAAGCTGATATATTAAAGTAACATCAAGAAATCAAATCTCTAACTACCGAGTTAATTAGACTTCTGGTAACAAGTGCAGAAAAAAAGTTATTAAGGTAGTGTAAAGTGGCATCGATATACAGATGCCACTTTGCAAGACGATGCCAAATCGATGGTAAATGCATAATGTATCGATGCCAAATTGATAGTAGGATATATATATATATATATATATATATATATATATATATATATATATATATATATATATATATATATATATATATATATATATATAAGAAATACTGGATATTAGTGACTGTCGATATAAACAAACAACTAGTTTATTAGGGTTGCAGTCAGAAGGTTGGCCAGGATGTTAAAGAAACACTCTTTTGACTTTTTGTCTAGCTTTCGGAATGGTTTTATTCCTTTTTCAAGACTCTGTAATATAGATAAAAAGAAATATGTAAATTTTTATAAAATATCACAATTCGTCAGTTCAACTTACTAGTCGTTGAGATTATTTAAAAGCTTTATGACCCTCAACAATACTAACACAAACATAGAATACAGAAAATAATGGACAAAATACATTCTAAAATTTGGTAAGGATGGTAAATTTTTATATTTATTCTATGACATCTTTTGATGGTGTGTTTTAACTCTGATACATAGAGAACAGAAAGAAAAAACAGTCAGATTAAAATGTAATTACATTTTAATCTGACTGTTTTTTCTTTCTGTTCTCTATGTATCAGAGTTAAAACACACCATCAAAAGATGTCATAGAATAAATATAAAAATTTACCATCCTTACCAAATTTTAGAATGTATTTTGTCCATTATTTTCTGTATTCTATGTTTGTGTTAGTATTGTTGAGGGTCATAAAGCTTTTAAATAATCTCAACGACTAGTAAGTTGAACTGACGAATTGTGATATTTTATAAAAATTTACATATTTCTTTTTATCTATATTACAGAGTCTTGAAAAAGGAATAAAACCATTCCGAAAGCTAGACAAAAAGTCAAAAGAGTGTTTCTTTAACATCCTGGCCAACCTTCTGACTGCAACCCTAATAAACTAGTTGTTTATATATATATATATATATATATATATATATATATATATATATATATATATATATATATATATATATATATATATATATATATATTTACTCCCAGCGTATGAAGTGAGCCACATATCAAAAGAAACTGCGGTTGAAGTGAGGTCCTGTACAAAGTGAGGTCCAGTATACGGACCTCACTTAGTCAATCAATGTAAGACTTTTTCGTAGACATGTACTGATAGCAAACACTGTTTTTTTACAAAAAAAAGTGGGACCTCACTTTGTATGGTCCACATCAATTTTTAGTTCAGAGATTTTCCGCATAGAGGCGCTGACTTTGGCGTATATTTTCTAACCATGTATATTCTATGCCCTGTTGAATAACTTACGATACACATAGTGAGGACCATACCACTGGCAACATCTGTTCAACCAATCTTTAAAACAGTGGATCGTCGCATAAATTCAAACAGTACAAAAATGTTTAATACTTTAATCCTTTTTGAGAGCGTAGGCGCAAAATTTCGGTTGAATTCTTTTTAAACGCATTTATTTTTTTCGAATCCTGAGATAACTAATAGGTATTTTAAAAAAATTTAAACTCAAAATAGAAGACTACATTATTCCCGAGGGCAGATAGTCTCTTATAATGAAAAAAAAGTTTCTTTTGAATGATATATTTAAAATTAAAAATCAGACTATGTTTTTTCACCACTGTGACTTATTAAAATAAATATTATAGAAGTTCTCAAGGACTTTCGACCATGGATAATACAGTAATATTTCTTTCTGCGTTTAAATTTTTCAAAAATACTTAAGGTTTTCTCAGTATTCGAAAAAAATGAACGCATTTAAAAATAATTCGAGCGAAATTTTTGAGCATATGCTCTCAGAAAGGCTTAAAATAATATAAATTTTTGTAATCAGTTTTTCAATAGTTATTTATGATATAAGTGTTAAAAGTACACGTTTAAGGCACGCATGTGAAAGTTTGCAGAATGAGCGACAGCGAGTTCTGCAATTCACATGAGTGCCTTAAAAATGTACTTTTTAATACGCATATCATACAATATTTTTTCTACAAACGTAATTACAGGACAATATCTACAAAAACTACTAAAATTTTTTATTTCATTAGTAGTTCCAAAATGACACAAAATCTAGGCATCTGATAAAAAGTTTATTTGAAGAAAGTGTATTTTTTTGTTCTTCTTAATGGCGGTACAGACTCGTTTTTTTAATATTGTGTTTATTTACAGAGTAATTTCCAAATATTAATATATTTTTCAAATTGGGCTCTGTACCGCCGTTCTTTATTATATTACAAATACGTGTGCCAAATATCTCGAAAAAATATTCAAAATTACAGCCTCAAGCTTGGAACGCGTTTTGGCTACCTGTTGATCGCTACTGTATCACCTTAAAAATAAATTCGATAAACCAATTCATCATTTATTGCCATCAAAAAATTTCAGTAGGTAGTATTTTTTAACACGTTTGTATAATACCTTTCATTTCCTAAGAATTATGTATTATTTAAAAATTACATAATGGAGATTCCTAATCGTATTTCGGTATTCACATTTCATACAAGAGTCTCAAAGTACTCAAGTATAAACAATTTTTAGATGATTTTGGGAATATCGATTTCAAGCAGATCTCTTACCTTTTTATGTAAATATTCATGTGTTTCATAAAAGCTGATGTGACACTTTCGTCCAGTTCTTTATTAGTAAATAAAAGTTGAATTATGGTTGTTTGGGTTAATAATTACTTCGCATATTATTTATAATACATATAGTAGGGGAGCAAAGTATGCTAAATGTGCAGTCACTCGAGCGCTTAGGGGACCTATTGGGTTGTGATTATTAGGTTCTAAAACCAAAAAAGTTAAGTAAAATTTTCCATTTTAGTGGGGACTTTCCATATTTTAATTTAATTTTCCATTTCCAACACCCGTTTTCTCCGATTATAGCGCCACCTATCCATAATTAGAAAAAATGTTTCGAATAAAAAATGCTTATTTTTACGCAAAGAATCCAAATCTGTAATAAAAAATAGGGGTTCCTATTTAAGAATTTAAAGTACCCCCCCCCCCACCTCCGTGGTGGTCGTGTTTAGTACCATTCGATAGATTTCAGAAAAAATATTCAGAAATTGTAGTGTATTACCTATAAGAAGTTACCGTTAAGCTGGGTCCAGACTATGTAACAAAACATGTTAAATAACAAAGTTTTGTAACTTGTTACAAAATTTTAAATAAGAGTTTTAAAACACAGTGTTGTATAACATTTTTCTGGTTATATAGCATGTTTTATGTTATCTAACAGATGTCGGTAAACATCAAAGAAAGTTATAAAACCGCACCGCGACTGATCTACACCTAAAAACATGTTATTGAAACATTTCTCTGGCATAGTACGCGAGCAGCAACCGTTGGAGTCATATCGCCTTGTTCATTCTGGAGTGATTGTGCTAGATTTTTCTTTGCTCTGTTCACGTAGGGTTATTTACGCGATGAAATTGTCGAAAGAACTGACTACTCATTTAATTCAGCTATTTCGTAAGTAACGAGTATTATGGGATTGCTGTGGGATGAGCTACATTTATTGATTTAAAAAACAAATAAAAAACACGATGAATAGACTGAAATAGAAGTGAAAATAGATACAGAAACTATAATCAAAACTAATGCACGTACGCCTATAACTCAAGCCAACAAATGAAAAGCAGTACGCGGAACCTTAACAGCAAATCGGTGCAAATCAACTCTAAATTTGACATAAATAATATTCTCTACAGAGCAGAGTGTTCAGACATAAAACTTTAACATTCACTTCATTCGCTACACAGATGCAGACTGCTTCATCAGCTACTCAAACAGGCACTCAATCATACAATATATCTGAGCCTTTCTATTCCGTCCACTACATCTACATCCGCTACTTCTCCAGCTACACCAATTCAAACAGACAGTGACACTCAATCATGAACAGGTGAAGAAGATAATACTGAGGAATTAAATTTTACAGAAATGTTATACTTCCTCTCTGAAACAATGAGTAAAAAGTTTAAAAAATATACTTTGCTAATAATATAACTGTTAATCTTTCTCTTACTGGAATTGCATCTCGAAATGTCTTTCCTGTCTATTTTATGGCCGATTTCATTTATAAGAAATTCAAAATCAGAACTTTCTATTCTTAAGAAGCTTTTAAAACTGCCATCACATTTAATGTGTCCTGTCGATGGGTCTATGTTATCTCTTTCCAGATCAGCTAAAAGAGCTGTACCACTACCTATATTTTGCTCGAGCTGCTAATGAAGGACACACCCAAAATATTAATTTAACACGCCCGTGTCGCCTCCACAATATTATACAAGCTGCTGTTGCTATGAAGAGATCCTCCATACTTATATGACGCAATTTTATATACTACCTAACCTACCAGCTATCCATCTAAAATGCTGCAAAATTTATGCGCATGTTGTTGTTTTGTTTTTTGTTATATAGTCTGGATACTCATGCTATATATAACAAGTTACATAAAAAAGTTGTACAACTTTGTTGTACAACTTTGTTATTAGCATGTTTTGTTACATAGTCTAGACCCGGCTTTAAAAGTTCCCCGTTTCAGGAAAAAATATTGTCTAAGAGTGACTAGTGACCTAGTGGGTAGACCTCGGATAAACTCGGATTCGTAAAGCAGAGGTTTAGATTTCAAATCCGGTGTGTGGATCTCCGATTTTTTTTATTTATTGTTACTGCATTCATGTCTATAGACAATGTTGCAATCTATTATGAGCACAATAAAAAAATATAGTAATAAAATAATAAATAAATATTTCAAAAAAAAACAAGAAAAAAAATACAATCACTGGAAGCGAAACTAAACAATACGGTATAACCACTGGATTCGGAACTGGATATGGAACTGGATAATATTAGAAAACTGATATTATAATATGTAAGCACTACGAGCCTAGTAGGCCCATGGCTTGATGTACTATTCTTTTCC
Organism: Diabrotica virgifera virgifera; assembly: GCF_917563875.1. NCBI lineage: Eukaryota > Metazoa > Arthropoda > Insecta > Coleoptera > Chrysomelidae > Diabrotica > Diabrotica virgifera. Next base: position 143,980,099 of record NC_065446.1, on the reverse strand, counting down.
ACTCCCTTTTGTCAGTCGCTTTTCTTTCCCAGTTCCTTAAGTTAATTCTTCTCATATCTTCTCTAACTCCATTACTCCATCGTGACCTCGGTCTTCCTCTTCGTCTTTTCCCTGCCAATGCACTAGATAGTACCATTCTGGGAATTCTAGATGAAATCATCCTCTGCACATGGCCCAACCATCTAAGTCTTTGCGCCTTAATTACTGCTAGTATGTTAGGATCTTGATAGAGCTCAGTTAGTTCCTTATTTGTTCTTCTTACCCATTGTCCATTTAAGTTTTTCGCACCAAAGATTTTGTGCAGTATTTTCCTCTCCCAAACTAATAACAATTCTTGATGTTTTTTTGTTGTGACCCATGTTTCAGAAGCATACGTAACTATCGGCCTTATTACGGTCTTGTAAGTTCTTAGTTTTGCTCTTCGTGATATATTTTTACTTCTTAACAACCCATTAAAAGCAAATATAGCGCGGTTGCCCGACATAATTCTCTTTTGTATTTCTTCTTCACAGTTAGGATCTCTTGTGAAGACAGTTCCTAAGTACTCAAATCTCTCAACTTCTTCGAATTAATATTGTGTTCCCTTCGCTGTTGTCATTGTTATGTATTGCCCCCGAACGAATTGCTTATTTGTTCATTCCATATACTTTGTTTTTGCTTCATTTATATACCATCCTTTGGTTGCTGCCCTCTCCTCGAGTTTCATGACTGTTTCTACAGTATGTCCCTGTAAGTTGTATCCATATGGAAAACTTTTTTATTATTAATTTTACGAAAAAAAGTTATTCTTTATAAAAAGCTCTGCATCGTCCAAAACCTAAGATTTAATCATCAAATATCAATTTTTTTGAATATTATACGAGATATGTTAAAAAGTTTGAATTTCACTCAAGAGTAAAGTAGCTTTATTTTTCGTAATATTGGAAATTGCTATTATGAAAAGTTGTTTGGAATTAAAGACTATATTCTAATATGCAATTACATCCTTCTAATTGAAAAAATGTTTTTTTTTTGAGAAATTATGGATAAATATCATTATTTTTTCAGTTATTTCAATTCTGATAACCCTTTTATTAATAATTTTACGAAAAAAAGTGATTCTTAATAAAAAGTTATCGATAGTCTAAAACTTAAAATATAACCATCTTATATCGAATTTTATCAATTTTATACGAGGTATGTCAAAAAAGATAAATTTAGATCAAAAGTAAAGTACCTTTATAGTTCAGAATATTTCAATTATAAGGGTGTAATTACATACTGAAACATAGTTTTTAATTCTAAATAACTTTTCATAATAACAATTTTCGATATTGTGAAAAATAAACGTATTTTACTCTTGAGCAAAATTCATATTTTTTGACATACCTCGTATAAAATTGATAAAATTTAACAAAAGATGGTTGTATTTTAGATTGTAGACCATGAAGAACTTTTTATTAAGAATCACTTTTTTTCGTAAAATTAATAATAAAAGAGTTATCTGAATTAAAATAACTGAAAATAATTTTATGTTATCCATAATTTTTCAAAAAAACAAATTTCAATTAGAAGGATGTAATTGCATACTAGTATACAGTTTTAATTCCAAACAACTTTTCATAATAGCAATGTTCAATATTGTGAAAAATAAAGTTACTTTACTCTTGAGTGAAATTCAAACTTTTTGACATACCTCGTATAATATTCAATTAATTTGATATTTGATGGTTACATCATAGGTTTTGGACCATGCAGAGCTTTTTATAAAGAATAACTTTTTTTCGTAAAATTAATAATAAAAAAGTTTTCCATATGGATACAACTTACAGGGACATATTGTTCTATTTTGCTCCTAGCCAAGATTACCAAATCGTCTGCGAATGCCAAGCACTAATGTTTTTTGTGGTAGATCAGACCTGTTCTATTAATGTTTGCTTCCTGTATAACCTTTTCTAGTAATATGCTAAACATTATAGACGATAATGGATCACCCTGCCGCACTCCTTGTTTGACCTCAAAGCTTTCTGTTATAGTATTGTTTATCTTGACTTTATTATACTGATATATCATACTGATATTGTTTAAAAACACTAATAATATTGATATAAAATGTTAATCAATTTTATTTATTGTTATAAGAATCAAAGGTAAATATGATTAGGCGAATGAAGCCTTAGGTTTCGCAGTCAATATCCCAACCACACACACATGTTGCAATCTATTTCAATACGGTTTATAGTACAAACTATACATTTAATATCAAAATAGTGGGATATATTTTTTTAGTTGAGGACACTTGGTCACATTGCATTGTTTCAAGATAAGGTGAAATATCTTCAATAAATGGAAAAAAGCATGTATGTCATATATTATAATACTTTCTATACTCTTAATATGTAGTCTCGTATAAATTTGTAGTGACATGATTTTAAGTATAAGAACAAGAAGCTTGCAACAATTTTCAGAGAAAATAGAAAACTAAAACTATTTTAAAATTTTTTTTATTTAGCGTATGGCAATTTGATACACAACATTATCACACGTATGTTATAGTCTAACATCTAATGTATTAATATATTCAATCGACGCTGGTGTTGCAGAGGCGAAGTCCAGAGGATCTCCATCATACTTTCTCCGAGGGCATTCGGCAATCATAATATGGTCTGTTTCTCGGCGCCGCAGTCGCACTCAGCAGAGGTTCTCATTTTCCATTTATAAAGGGAATCTGCGCAGACTCCGTGACCCGTTCTTATCCTGTTAAGAGTTGACCATGATTTTCGGGGGAGGTCAAAACCTGGTGGAGTTTCTGTGATGCATGGTGTGTTTCTCATTATTAGGTTCGGTCTGTCGCTCTGCATGTTCTTCCACTGGGAGTTCATTTGGAAATTGTTGGAACTCAAGTTTATTGCATCTCTAGTCGGAGGTTTTCTGGAGCGCAATCGATGTGAGTTAGCGTCGGCGACATATGTGTGTATAGGTAACTGCGGGTTGTTAAGCAGCTTTTGGAATTCTCTAAGCAGAGCATGCTGACGACGAAGGTTAGGTGGAGGTATGTGGCTCATTAGTGGAAGCCACTCCACAGGTGTAGACTTGATCGTTCCAGATATGAGACGCATGGCGACATTGAGCTGAGTATCTATAATTTTTGTGTGAACGCTGTTCAGCCAAACAGGGGAGCAGTATTCAGCTGCGGAGTATACGAGTCCAAGGGCTGAACACCGAAGTGTACTTGCTGTTGAGCCCCATGTAGTCCCGCAAAGCTTCTGTATGATGTTTTTACGGGTTCTCAGCTTTGCTGCGGTGTTCTAAAGATGTTTCTTAAAGGAGAGTGTTCTGTCCAGGATGACGCCGAGGTACTTGGGATTATAGTTGTGCGTGAGCAGTTGGTTATCAATGTACACTTTAAGTTTTGTATGGGCCATATTGTTGTTCAGGTGAAAACAGCTAACCTCGGTTTTTTTGGGGTTAGGTTTAAGTCTCCATTGTTTAAAGTACTTAACCAGGCGTTCCAGATCTTCCGTTAGGATTGCCTCGGAGTTTTGTATTAAGGAGTTTTGAGTTGCAAGTGCCCAGTCGTCTGCATATCCAAATTTTTTTTAGATCTGGTAGGGGGCATATCAGCTATATACATACTAAATAGCAGCGGTGCAAGTACGGAGCCCTAGGGGAGGCCGTTGTTAAGCGTTCTCTGTTTGCTCACTGTAGTTCCCATGGTTACACGAAAGTTTCTACTGCTCAGCATAGTATTTATGAGTCGGGCGGTTGCTTTGCAGGGGATTATTTTCAGGAGCTTATAGATGAGGCCATCTTTCCACTCCGTGTCATATGCAGCCGATAAATCGATGAATGCCACAGACGTCTTCAGTTTTCTTTGGTAACCTGCCTCTATGTAGGTAGTTATAGAGAGCACTTGGTCAGTGGTGCTTCGTTGAGGCCTGAATCCTGCTTGTTCAATTGGTATTTTTTGAAGTAGCTTTGGGCCGATTCTGTTCAGGACCAGTCTTTCGAGGAGCTTGTAAGCTGAACTGAGTAAAGCGATGGGGCGGTAACTCGCTGGGTTGTCTGTTGGTTTTCCAGGTTTTAGAATGGCTATGATTTTTGTTTGTTTAAAGATGTTTGGTAGGTTACCTGTTTTGAGTATATCTGTATAGAATTTAGACAACCAGGTTTTTGCAAATTTCCCACAATGGATCAGGAATTCGGGAGGTATACCATCTGTACCAGGAGCTTTGTTAGGTTTAATGTCTTTGATGGCGTTTGAGACTTCTTCTGGAGTGAACGGTGCGGAGTACTCTGTATCTGATGGACAGGCAGCTTTTAGATGTTTAAGCTCCCTTTTTATAGTAGTGGTAAACTTTTTATCACATCACATTTTTTAAAATGATTATTCGAAATAAAACATATGCACATATTCACTGTATTTGCCATCTAGTGGAATAACTGTAAAATTAAGTCAGTAAAAAAGGTACATTAAGTTTAATTAAATTAAGTAAATCATCTTGTATACTAAAGTTAAGGTTGGAAAATTGTCGTTTCAAAATGAAAATCGACAGGGGCAACATTACCTATACTAAAATACACTCTGTATAGATAATTATGTCAATGTTAATAATGCTGGATAGAGAATTGAATATCCTTTCAAATGAGCTAGCACACGCCCCTATTCCCTATTTAAAAATAAGGGGTGGTGGAAATGGAAGGGAGGGGGTTGAAAAATGACAGATATGTATGTACCGTAAAAACTGTGTTCCCCTTAGATCAAAAGTCGGGCTTTTATATTTATATGTTAAGTTCAATATAAATTTCACATAACTGAACTATCACTGTATCCTCCATTTTGATTATTATTGTTCTCAACTAACGCTATTTTCAAAATTCTTGCTTTCCTATCCATCTTTAATGTAAATTATTAAAAAATATAAAATATTTCTTTATTAACGCTAGTCTCCGATAAGGCTACCGTGATTTAATGCTGAGGTACTAAAATGTTATAAAATTAACAAACACCACGAGCAAGAACAAAGAGTCCAGATCCTTCTTATAACTACAAGTGACTGAAACATCGAAACAATAATAATTCTTACCGTGTTATACAGAAAAAGGCAGTAGAAATGATTAATCTCATATTTATCGACAACACTGTATGGTCCTCACTTGATGAGCTGTAAGGAAATATACACGTAAAGTTGTCCTCACTTTGTGCGCATAACGAAAAAGTATATACAGTCTCACTTTAATAGCTGCGTATAATGGCCTCACTTGGGTGGCAATATACTTGAACAATACGGGACACATATACGTAATTTTTTTTGTGTATACTCGTCATTTTTTAATTGCTATTTACTTGTCAAGGTCACTATGAAGAGTTGAAACGATTATGTCTACGTTTTCTACCGGTCCTCACTAAGTGCGCGTGATGTCAGGACCTCACTTTGATATCTGTGCATAAATATATATATATATATATATATATATATATATATATATATATATATATGAATTAAATGAAAAGATTTCTCTGGTATACAGAAGAAATCTTTTCCGTAGCGGACGCGAAAATGTAAATTTCAAAGTCTTCATAAAAGACGATGAACGACAAAAGACACCTCTTTGTGTCACAGATTTGTCTACAAATCCAAGTTATTCGCTACAAATTCGTCAATAACGGAGAAAAACCGTGATATGAAAGGAAACGGCGATTGTATTTTATTTCACTTCGACCACCACCGATATTCTACACGACGTGTTTCGAGCTCATGTCAAGCTCTCGTCAGGAACATCTAGGTGGGTGGTCGAGGTGTAAGAAAATGCTCTTCTGTATACCAGAGAAATCTTTTCATTCAATTCATATAGATGTCGTACCAAGTGTACTGAAGTCTGGTTATTTTATTATTACCAGAAAGGCCAAAAGCATTTTCTTACACCTCGACCATCCACCTAGATGTTCCTGACGAGAGCTTGACATGAGCTCGAAACACGTCGTGTAGAATATCGGTGGTGGTCGAAGTGAAATAAAATGCAATCGCCGTTTCCTTTCATATCACGGTTTTTCTCCGTTATTGACGAATGTGTAGCGAATAACGTGGATTTGTAGACAAATCTGTGACACAAAGAGGTGTCTTTTGTCGTTCATCGTCTTTTATGAAGACTTTGAAATTTACATTTTCGCGTCCGCTACGGAAAAGATTTCTTCTGTATACCAGAGAAATCTTTTCATTTAATTCATATAGATGTCGTACCAAGTGTACTGAAGTCTGGTTATTTTATTATTACCAGAAAGGCCAAAACCATTTTCTTACACCTCGACCATCCACCTAGATGTTCCTGACGAGAGCTTGACATGAGCTCGAAACACGTCGTGTACTATATCGGTGGTGGTCTAAGTGAAATAAAATGCAATCGCCGTTTCCTTTCATATCACGGTTTTTCTCCGTTATTGACGAATGTGTAGCGAATAACGTGGATTTGTAGACAAATCTGTGACACAAAGAGGTGTCTTTTGTCGTTCATCGTCTTTTATGAAGACTTTGAAATTTACATTTTCGCGTCCGCTACGGAAAAGATTTCTTCTGTATACCAGAGAAATCTTTTCATTTAATTCATATAGATGTCGTACCAAGTGTACTGAAGTCTGGTTATTTTATTATTACCAGAAAGGCCAAAAGCATTTTCTTACACCTCGACCATCCACCTAGATGTTCCTGACGAGAGCTTGACATGAGCTCGAAACACGTCGTGTAGAATATCGGTGGTGGTCGAAGTGAAATAAAATGCAATCGCCGTTTCCTTTCATATCACGGTTTTTCCCCGTTATTGACGAATGTGTAGCGAATAACGTGGATTTGTAGACAAATCTGTGACACAAAGAGGTGTCTTTTGTCGTTCATCGTCTTTTATGAAGACTTTGAAATTTACATTTTCGCGTCCGTTACGGAAAAGATTTCTTCTGTATACCAGAGAAATCTTTTCATTTAATTCATATAGATGTCGTACCAAGTGTACTGAAGTCTGGTTATTTTATTATTACCAGAAAGGCCAAAAGCATTTTCTTACACCTCGACCATCCACCTAGATGTTTCTGACGAGAGCTTGACATGAGCTCGAAACACGTCGTGTAGAATATCGGTGGTGGTCGAAGTGAAATAAAATGCAATCGCCGTTTCCTTTCATATCACGGTTTTTCTCCGTTATTGACGAATGTGTAGCGAATAACGTGGATTTGTAGACAAATCTGTGACACAAAGAGGTGTCTTTTGTCGTTCATCGTCTTTTATGAAGACTTTGAAATTTACATTTTCGCGTCCGCTACGGAAAAGATTTCTTCTGTATACCAGAGAAATCTTTTCATTTAATTCATATAGATGTCGTACCAAGTGTACTGAAGTCTGGTTATTTTATTATTACCAGAAAGGCCAAAAGCATTTTCTTACACCTCGACCATCCACCTAGATGTTCCTGACGAGAGCTTGACATGAGCTCGAAACACGTCGTGTAGAATATCGGTGGTGGTCGAAGTGAAATAAAATGCAATCGCCGTTTCCTTTCATATCACGGTTTTTCTCCGTTATTGACGAATGTGTAGCGAATAACGTGGATTTGTAGACAAATCTGTGACACCAAGAGGTGTCTTTTGTCGTTCATCGTCTTTTATGAAGACTTTGAAATTTACATTTTCGCGTCCGCTACGGAAAAGATTTCTTCTGTATACCAGAGAAATCTTTTCATTTAATTCATATAGATGTCGTACCAAGTGTACTGTAGTCTGGTTATTTTATTATTACCAGAAAGGCCAAAAGCATTTTCTTACACCTCGACCATCCACCTAGATGTTCCTGACGAGAGCTTGACATGAGCTCGAAACACGTCGTGTAGAATATCGGTGGTGGTCGAAGTGAAATAAAATGCAATCGCCGTTTCCTTTCATATATATATATATATATATATATATATATATATATATATATATATATATATATATATATATATATATATATATATATATATATAAGATGGTGGTATTCTTGACTGTAGATTTCTATATCAAGTAGTGACTCTTGAGGATGCAGTCAGTTTATTTGGCCCACAAGACAAAGAAAACTCTTTGACTTACTGTCAAGCTTTCGAATTATATTTAATTCGTTCTCAAGACATCTACAAAATTTATAAATGTAAGAATTAAGTAATTACAATGTATATTTTGTTTACTTACTAGTCGTTGAGATTGATTGAAAAAGTTGAAACTTTACTAAAAGGACAATCACACACATATTAAAATATTTAAATAATTTTAGCCAATCTATTACATTATGTTGTATCCATGGTTCGTTGTTCAACATGTATGAAGTGTATACCATTTCTTTAGAAGGAAAGCAAAACCAGTAACCATAGTTTTTTTATAATTACAGTTATTAATTTGATTGATGTAAAGTAAATTAATCCAGTCAATGTGTCTACCAGCATAAAATGAATTTTTAATGTTGGAATGTACGATAGAAAATCAGATTATGATGTTGTGTCAAATGTTTGTTGATATGCTAATATGTAACAATAAATGTTACTTAATTTGTCTATATCTGACTTTCTATTTATACATTTTCTATTTTTCTGGATGTGTGTCATTTCTACAAATAACCTTTTCTGTTCATTTTTCACCCTCTCTAAGATTGACGCTTGTGAAAAGTTAAATGTATGATTTAGATTAATTGAGTGATCTGCTAATGCACAAGCTTGCGATTTTTTTTGTATTAATATCACTTCTGTGGGAAATTATTCTGCTGTGTAATGTCCGAGATGTTTCTCCTATATAAACCTTATCGCAGTCTGAGCAAGGTATTTGATACACAACTTTTGAACTTTCCTTAGTCGTAAGTGGATCTTTAGTTTTGGTGTATAAATGTGCTATAGTTTTAACGTTTCTGGTAGCAATTTTTATGTTTTCGAATCCTTTAAATAATTTGAGAAGTTTTGGTGTTAAGAATGGAATATAAGGTAAAGATCCAAATGTTTGTGGTGTTGTTGGTACTAAGGTGTCGATTGTTGGGCTTGTGTTTCTTTCTTGGCTTGCCATATTCACTGTGGGTTGTTTTTTATTATTGGTATTGTCAATCAATGTGATGGAAGCTGGAGAGGTAGCAGTACTAAAAATTAATTTATTAAGTAGTCCTACTGGATAAGAGTTTTCCATTAATATGTTTTTTAGTCTCTTCAAACTCTTTTCTCTATATGTTGGATGAGATATTTTTATTACTCGACTTTTTAGTCCCAAAATTAAGTTTATTTTCATTCTTGTAGGATGTTCAGAATAGTAATTTATGAATCTATTGCTAGAAATCGGTTTTCCATACCATTCTGTTATGAGACTATTATCTTGAGTGCGATGGACTAGCATATCCAGAAAAGGGAGACTGTTGTTTTGTTCTCTTTCTGCAGTGAACTGTAGTTGGCTACATTGGTTGTTGAAAATATTTAAAACCTCATTTATTTGATCATTGGGTACTGCTAGGATCAAATCATCTACAAAACGTTTGACAAATGGAATATGAAAAGGTATTATTTTTAAACATTCTTCAATGAGATCATCAAGAGCATAATTACACATGATTGGCCATAATGAGCTTCCCATAGGAGTGCCTGCTGTTTGTTTGTAATAACTGTTATTAAATTTACAGATGTTGGTATCAAATATGAAATATAATATTTCTTTTAATGAATTTAAATTTAATGTGCAATGTGCCTGGATCTCATTCCAGTGTTTTTCTATGCTGTTTAGAATTAAATAAGACGGAATATTGGTATATAAAGATACCACATCAAAACTTACTAAAATGTATGTTTCTGGGATTTTTTTATTATTTATGAAGTTACTAAAAACAAAAGAATCTTTAATTACTATATCGTTGTTGAAATTGTATGCATTTGTTAAAATTGTTGTAATAAAATTCGCTAACTTACTATTGGGGGAATCTATTGAAGAGATTATTGGTCTCATTGAAAGAGTGGGTTTATGTACTTTTGGCAATGCGTAGAAACGTGGAGCTACTGAATTGTAAATTTTTAATGATTTTGATTCACTAGCAGAGATGTTGCCATTATTTGCTAATTTAGATACAAGCTTGTTTGATTTTTGTTGCAATGTACATGTTGGATCATTTGTGAGTTGCTTATAATACTTAACATCATTTAGCAAAGATTGACTTTTATTTGTATAATCGTCCCTGTACCTTGCAACAGTTATGTTACTTTTATCACTGCGGAGAATGTATACTGGTTTTGCTTTCCTTCTAAAGAAATGGTATACACTTCATACATGTTGAACAACGAACCATGGACACAACATAATGTAATAGATTGGCTAAAATTATTTAAATATTTTAATATGTGTGTGATTGTCCTTTTAGTAAAGTTTCAACTTTTTCAATCAATCTCAACGACTAGTAAGTAAACAAAATATACATTGTAATTACTTAATTCTTACATTTATAAATTTTGTAGATGTCTTGAAAAAGAATTAAATATAATTCGAAAGCTTGACAGTAAGTCAAAGAGTTTTCTTTGTCTTGTGGGCCAAATAAACTGACTGCATCCTCAAGAGTCACTACTTGATATATAAATCTACAGTCAAGAATACCACCATCTTATATTTTACAAATGGGGTTTTTTGAGAACATCCAAATGCGGTATGGACTTACTCAGGTTGGATTACTCAAACAATGGGCCAAGTTAACATCAAGTTAGCTACTTTACGAAACAGGCAAATATCCCTTCTGAAATGTAGAAAACATCACATCTTTCCGAAGCAGATAAAGAACAGTATGGTTAATGTAAATAATTTATTACATCATAGAGGAGGCAAAACAGGTAACAAAATACAAAGTTTTAATTCTAATATTAAGAAACAAATATTAAATCTTGAAATTAGTTCCACAATATCGGACATAAAATATTTTGAAAAACAATTAGCAAATATTAAATCTAAATTAGGCCAGTCAATGCCAAAGCATATTATTGATGAATATAATAGACGGCAAAAAATAAAATATAATATCCATTATAATTGCATAAAATGCCAAAATATAAATCAATTCCAAAAATTAAAAATTGACAATTTTGCCTTGGTTAAATTTCAAGAGAAATGGTTTCATAACTTAACTAATGTAGAATTTCCATTTAACATTAAAAAGTTTTTAGCCTTAGGACCGAAATTTTGTCTTTTTCCTAATCTTAGAGATTTTAAATTATCTGACTTGTTGTCTGATATAGAACAACTAATTGCAAAATTTGACATTAATAACAAAGATATGTTTCGGTCAAAAAGCACAAACATTATAACAAACTATTTGCATAAAACAAACAATAGTAATCATTTCTTTAATGACTTGTTCTGTGAAGCAAAAAGGTTTTTAATTATGAATCCAGAATTATACATTCTCCGCAGTGATAAAGGTAACATAACTGTTGCAAGGTACAGGGACGATTATACAAATAAAAGTCAATCTTTGCTAAATGATGTTAAGTATTATAAGCAACTCACAAATGATCCAACATGTACATTGCAACAAAAATCAAACAAGCTTGTATCTAAATTAGCAAATAATGGCAACATCTCTGCTAGTGAATCAAAATCATTAAAAATTTGCAATTCAGTAGCTCCACGTTTCTACGCATTGCCAAAAGTACATAAACCCACTCTTTCAATGAGACCAATAATCTCTTCAATAGATTCCCCCAATAGTAAGTTAGCGAATTTTATTACAACAATTTTAACAAATGCATACAATTTCAACAACGATATAGTAATTAAAGATTCGTTTGTTTTTAGTAACTTCATAAATAATAAAAAAATCCCAGAAACATACATTTTAGTAAGTTTTGATGTGGTATCTTTATATACCAATATTCCGTCTTATTTAATTCTAAACAGCATAGAAAAACACTGGAATGAGATCCAGGCACATTGCACATTAAATTTAAATTCATTAAAAGAAATATTATATTTCATATTTGATACCAACATCTGTAAATTTAATAACAGTTATTACAAACAAACAGCAGGCACTCCTATGGGAAGCTCATTATCGCCAATCATGTGTAATTATGCTCTTGATGATCTCATTGAAGAATGTTTAAAAATAATACCTTTTCATATTCCATTTGTCAAACGTTTTGTAGATGATTTGATCCTAGCAGTACCCAATGATAAAATAAATGAGGTTTTAAATATTTTCAACAACCAATGTAGCCAACTACAGTTCACTGCAGAAAGAGAACAAAACAACAGTCTCCCTTTTCTGGATATGCTAGTCCATCGCACTCAAGATAATAGTCTCATAACAGAATGGTATCGAAAACCGATTTCTAGCAATAGATTCATAAATTACTATTCTGAACATCCTACAAGAATGAAAATAAACTTAATTTTGGGACTAAAAAGTCGAGTAATAAAAATATCTCATCCAACATATAGAGAAAAGAGTTTGAAGAGACTAAAAAACATATTAATGGAAAACTCTTATCCAGTAGGACTACTTAATAAATTAATTTTTAGTACTGCTACCTCTCCAGCTTCCATCACATTGATTGACAATACCAATAATAAAAAACAACCCACAGTGAATATGGCAAGCCAAGAAAGAAACACTAGCCCAACAATCGACACCTTAGTACCAACAACACCACAAACATTTGGATCTTTACCTTATATTCCATTCTTAACACCAAAACTTCTCAAATTATTTAAAGGACTCGAAAACATAAAAATTGCTACCAGAAACGTTAAAACTATAGCACATTTATACACCAAAACTAAAGATCCACTTACGACTAAGGAAAGTTCAAAAGTTGTGTATCAAATACCTTGCTAAGACTGCGATAAGGTTTATATAGGAGAAACATCTCGGACATTACACAGCAGAATAATTTCCCACAGAAGTGATATTAATACAAAAAAATCGCAAGCTTGTGCATTAGCAGATCACTCAATTAATCTAAATCATACATTTAATTTTTCACAAGCGTCAATCTTAGAGAGGGTGAAAAATGAACAGAAAAGGTTATTTGTAGAAATGACACACATCCAGAAAAATAGAAAATGTATAAATAGAAAGTCAGATATAGACAAATTAAGTAACATTTATTGTTACATATTAGCATATCAACAAACATTTGACACAACATCATAATCTGATTTTCTATCGTACATTCCACCATTAAAAAATTCATTTTATGCTGGTAGACACATTGACTGGACTAATTTACTTTACATCAATCAAATTAATAACTGTAATTATAAAAAAACTATGGTTACTGGTTTTGCTTTCCTTCTAAAGAAATGGTATACACTTCATACATGTTGAACAACGAACCATGGACACAACATAATGTAATAGATTGGCTAAAATTATTTAAATATTTTAATATGTGTGTGATTGTCCTTTTAGTAAAGTTTCAACTTTTTCAATCAATCTCAACGACTAGTAAGTAAACAAAATATATATTGTAATTACTTAATTCTTACATTTATAAACTTTGTAGATGTCTTGAAAAAGAATTAAATATAATTCGAAAGCTTGACAGTAAGTCAAAGAGTTTTCTTTGTCTTGTGGGCCAAATAAACTGACTGCATCCTCAAGAGTCACTACTTGATTTATTTATATATATATATATATATATATATATATATATATATATATATATATTGATGCACGTTAAGTTGTGACTTCCGGTATACAGAAGAGGCTGTCCGACTTCCACCTTTTCTACTAGGAATTATTTTTTAAAAATTGTGTATTTGGTAAAAGGGGGGCTTATAAAATGGGTCTACCTATTGAGGGGAAAGGATTTACCAAAATAAATTTTGTATATATATACGTATATACCGAAGCGTACAGCATACGTTATGGCTTCCATATATAGGGTAGTTCAAGGTGCGTTGTCACTTCCAGCGGTGTTGTCATATTTTGGAAGTCACAACGACTCGTCTGCTGATTTACCTCTTACTTTAAGCGTAATGTGTGATCTTTTGAAACTTTTACTGTGAATACAGTTGTGAATGCAGTTCTATGTTTTAAAGTTGTCTATTTAAATTAAAATATTGATATTCTTTTGATTAAACAGGTTTACAAAAAAAATACATTTCGGAATATTTGACGAAACCATATGACTAGGGGGTTTTTGGGGTCGCTGGTCACGAATCCGGGGTCCGCTGACCTCTATCACGTCAGGTAATGGTAATCTCAAGGTCAAATCAAGATAAACCGACAGTCGCTCTGAAAAAGTATATTAGGGGGTTTTTGTGGTCGCTGATGACGAATTTGTGTCCGCTGACCTCTATCACGTCTAGCTCAAGGTCATTTCGAGGTCAAATCAAGATAAATGGACACGATCGCTCTGAAAAAGTATATTAGGGGGTTGTTGGGGTCGCTGATCACAAAACTGGGGTCCGTTGAGCTCAACCGCGACAGGTAAAGGTCATTTCAAGGTCAAATCAGTTTTGTGGACTTGTCCTGATTTGGCCTTGAAATGACCATTACCTTACGTGGTAGAGCTCAACGGACCGCAGTTTTCATGATCAGTGACTCCAAAACCCCTATATTTTCAGAGCGATTGTGTCGATTTATGTTGATTTGACCTTGAACTAGACGTGATAGAGGTCAGCGGACACAAATTCGTCATCAGCGACACCAAAAACGCCCTAATATACTTTCTCAGAGCGACTGTCGATTTATCTTGATTTGACCTTGAAATGACCTTTACCTGGCGTGAAAGAGGTGAGCGGACCCCGGATTCGTGATCAGCCACCCCAAAAACCCCCTTGTAACATGGTTTCGTCAAATAGTCCGAAATTTAGTTTTTTTTTGTAAACCTGTATTATTTATGATATGATTGATATTTATTTTACAAATACTAATATTTTATTATTGCTGCAAAATGGATTTTTTGGAATTAATTAAAAAAGTGTTATTAGTAAGTAATTTATTTATGAAAATTATATCAAAAATTTTAATAAATAAATTTGAACTTGTAGGAAATTTTAATATTTATTATTTTTCTTGATTAAATTTTGAATTTTAGATTTTATTACAGGCACCGTCATTTTAATTTTTGATGTACCAATAATAATGTGTAATAAGAAAATTAAATGGCTAAATACACCAGGTGGGGTTGAGCTGCTAAAAAGCTAACTAGATCCATCTTTTTAGAGCAGATTAGTCGCAGTCTGCTACTCGATACTATTGACTGTGCTTCTCCAGTTCTTTCTATCCTCTGTCTTTTTCTGATAGTCTCTAATTCCTGCCCTATATAAATTTTCCTTTACTTCCTGTAACCATTTATTCTAGTTCCTCCGCGTCTCCTTCTAACTCCGGGTTTCCATTGTAAAATTGAGTTTATAGTTGTTACGCTACCTGCTCTCCATATATGCCCCAACCATCTAACACTGCTGAAATCTGAAAATCTGGAATAATATCTACCCGGGTCGAAACATTTTTTCGGGTCGAAACAGTTCGTGAAGTATGCTTTTTACGAATGCACGTGATGTTTAGAGCACAAGCGACAACGGAGCGAGTGCTATACATCGCTTAAGTTCGCAAAAAGTACTTCACGCACAGTTTCATACAATATTTTATCTACGATAAACAAATAAAAAAACTGTAACTCTTCATCACTGGAATTCATTCCTATTCTACAATTTTTAGAACTTATTTAAACATTCTAATTTCTTTCAAACCACAAAACTGTCAAATTTTTTTTTTGTAATTTATTGCTCATTATGTCATCACCATGACAACGCGAAAGTTAAGGATATTTGATTATATGAAAGTGTGTCAAAAACAGTGCGAAAAAGTAAATCCCGTTTAAAATACATTGTTACTTCACGCACACGTTATCCATTAAATAGATCGATGCAGATCGGCCTTATATCGGATCCTCTACTATTAGTCCGTTCGCTGACGGTAAAATATTGCAAAACCCATAAATTTTAAAAAACCGCTTAGATCAGGGGTGGGCAATTACTTTTAAGCGCGGGCCAAAATGAAAGTTTCAAAATGTCTCTCGGGCCGGAGGACTATACCGGATATGTACGCTGTGCCCACGCGAATTTTTTTGGTGTAGTTTATTCCCTGCCCAAGAAATAAATACTATAAGTATTATTTTAAAGCATTTGGACAAAGAAATTTGAGTGTTAATAATTAGAAAATGGTAATAATAAATTGTCCTACTTGGGAATACATGCGAAAAACTTGTGCCCAGTAAAATATGTCACGTAATTGAAAAAAAATGGTCATTATATTAAATCATAAGAAGATCCAGAAAAAGAACCAGATAAAAAATGAAGATATTGAGCAAGTGGACAAAATGAAATACTTACTTAGGAGTCTGGATTATATTACGGAAGATTTAAATTCGAAATCATAAATTCGATCAAGAATAGAGCAATTGAGGGTAGACTTTTTGAAGATGAGGACATTTCTGAGTCACCAAAGACTCAATCTGCAAATCTGATATTAGTTGATAAAATGTTGTATATCCACTCTATTCTTTTTTATGGTGCCGAAGCTTGGATTGTTAATGCTGACTTAATGAGAAAGCCGGAAGCTTTTGAGATGTGGCTTTTTGGGAGAATTTAGAAAATACCATGGACCGATCATATACGAACAAAATGATGTTGCACGAAATGGAAAGAGACAGAGAACTTTTGACCTCCATTAAAAGGAGACAGACAGCATATTTACGGCACATGCTCAGAAATGATATGTACGAGTTTTTCGAAGGAAAAAGGGGTCCTGGTAGACGACAAATATTCTGACTGAAAACATTTGAGACTGGACCGGGTTAAACACACAGACGCTTTTAAGAAAAGCAGAAAATAGAGACGAATTTGCAATGGTGTTTTAGCCAACCTTCATTAGTGGAGTCGGCGTTAGAAAAATAATAATAAATTAATGGTAATTAAATAAATCAGTTATTGAAAGATTTTATTTTCTTATTTATTTATATTTTAACGATACAAATTAATTTATATTGATACATATTTTGTAAATATACCTAATATTAAATAAAATTATAAAAAAAAAGACAAACATTAAACGTTAAAATTAATAGAATACTCATTATAAGTATAACTTCTATAATAGTTAATGCGAAACGTGAAATCGCGAATGTTCATGTGATATTATTTCTTCAAAATTGGGATCCAAATCACTTGTAGCAATCCTTAATAGCGAGTGTAGATTTTCGTCAGTAATTTGTGATCGATATTTATTTTTCGTGGAAACCATCAACGAAAAAGTTCTTTCACAAATATATGTCGAACCAAATAAAACTAGGTATTTTTGAACATAGTTTAAAAAATGTTTAAAATGTTCTGTATTCAAAGCACCGTAGAAAGCACTCAATTCGTTTGATTGAACATTTTCTTTTAATAAATTATTTGCCTGTAAGTCAATTAATTCTAGCTGAATTTCAACAGGAGCTTCTTGCACATCGAAATTGATAGGTTGACTAATTAATGACAAAGGTTTTTCAATAGCTTTGAAATCTTGGAATCTTCTTTGGAATTCAGTATGCAGGTCTTGTGTTACTGAGCTATATTTAAGAAAATCAGAATTTTTCAATAATTCTCGTCGTGTTTGTAATGATGGGAAGTGGTTTAATATTTTTTTATTAAAGTTCTCAGCAAATAAGTTTAGTTTTATCATAAATGCTTTGACATTTGAGTGCATATTGAAAGCGAACTGGTTTTTCCCTTGTAAATTTACATTAAGTTCATTTAAATATTTTACAATATCTACAGAAAACGACAAATCGTTTAGCCATGCCTCATTTTGCAATTCAGGAAAATCATGTAGTTTTTCTTTTATCGACAAGAAGGATACTATTTCATCAAGCAAATATTGAAATCTGTCCAAAACTTTACCGATGCTAAGCCATCTCACCTCAGTGTAGTAAGGAATTTCGTAAAAGTCACTTTCAATTTCTTTCAAAAATTCAACAAACTGTCGATGATTTAAGGCACGTTCCCGGATAAAATTTACAACTTTTGTCACAACAGTAACGACGTGATTCAATTTTAAAACTTTTCTACATAACACTTCTTGATGAATAATGCAGTGTAAAAATAATATGTCTTGTTCTGGCTGCAACTGTTTTACTTTGTCGCTGATTCGTTTTAGTAAGCCCACATTTTTCCCTGTTAAACTAGGACAGCCATCCGTAGTGATGCTTACTATTTTGTTCCAAGGTAAATTTACTTTAACTAAACACTCTTCAACAGCGTTAAAAAAGTCTTCACCGGTAGTTGTATCTTTCATTGGATGCACACTAAGAAGTTCCTCGCGAATTTCACATTTTTTGTTAATGCCCCGAATAAATATTAATAATTGACTTGTGTCAGTAATATCGCAGGACTCATCCAACGCCAGAGAACAATATGTAAAATCAGCAATTATTGTTTTTAGCTGGTCGAGTAAATTTCCTGAAATATTTTCGATCCGTCGTACTATTGTTCTCCTTGACAGGCTTAAATTTTCAAAAATATATTTTTTTTCAGGACAACATATCTCCGACACTTCTACCATGCACTGTTTAACAAATTCTGCTTCAGAAAAAGGTTTACATAACTTAGCAATTTTGTGTGCAATAACATAACTTGCTTGTGTGGTAGATTTCTCGATGTTACTTTGTTTGCTAAAAATATTTTGTTGTTTATTTAAGTTTTTTGCTAAGTTGTCTGCAGCATTTTTAAGTTCTTCTAAAGAAAACGATGCATATTTTGGATGTTTTGATGTAAAATGCCTCTTTAAATTATATTCCTTGAAAACAGCAATGGTTTAATGGCAAACTAAACAAATTGCTTTCTTACCAATATTCGTAAAAAGGTATTTTTCTGTCCATGCTTCATTAAAATTTCTGCATTCCAAATCAACTTTTCTTTTTTTAGATTGTATCATTTTGCAAATGCTTACAAATAAATAATTTAATACAATAAAATAAAAACAATGTTTTCAAATTTTACTTACAAAATGTCCTCCACTTTTTCAATTTATTATATATTTGCAAAATAACACACACTGTATCAAAAGAAATATGAGGAGTAATAGGAAATACGACCAGTGCTAAATCAAAATAAACTTATACGCGTCTTTCGAAGTAGTTGTAAAACTTCGGCAAAAATCGGTAACAATGAATTTTATGCTGAAGTAGGTATTCCAAACAACCATACTTAATTCAGATTTAATAAATAAAGAATCATATTATTGGGACCAAAGTGCTGAGGTATTTAGATCATAAACTGTCAGTGATATGGTTGAAATAGATACCCAAACACCGAGTGCTTGTCTTGAGACCTTGAGAGTTAAATACGATTATTAATACCGAATAAACAATTCTGAATCTCCGGGGATTTCCCTATATTTTAAAAGAAATTTAAAGTAAATAGTTACAATTAAACAGTTTTTAAAAATATAGTTAGCTAAGGCTGTTCGTAATTATAATACTCTCTATTATTTATATATTTAATAATTTATGTGAACACTATGCAAACTATTACTGTTGATTTCAACAAAATCACATAAAAGGGATTAAAAAGATTAGGTACTTGCGGGGTTTTTCAACGGGCCGGACAAAGTAAGCGAAAGGGCCGGACCCGGCCCGCGGGCCGGCTTTTGCCCACCCCTGTGCTATAGCCTTATTCTTTAACTATATCGCTGTAATAACATTGTTTCTAGACAGGTAAATTATCATTGTATACTGGGCGTACCAATCAAACTGGTTTTTTTTTCAACTTTCACAACACCCTGTGGAATATTAACACCCAGGATTTCTTAACGTTCTGTTTGTTATTCATTCGCTTATGTTGGATAATAAAAAAGTTAGGGACTTTAACAACTAAACATGTTCTTTATCAATACATGGTGTTTCTAAATAAGTGCGACAAACTTTAAGGGGTAATTCTGCATGAAAAAATAATGATCGTTTACTTGATAAAGCTATGTCCGCAAATGCATGCAAATATAAAATTCTTTTGCCAAACGATCATTATTTTTTCATGCAGAAATTACCCCTTAAAGTTTGTCGCACTTATATTTAGAAACACTTGTATCGATAAAGAACATGGCTAGTTGTTAAAGTCCTTAACTTTTTATTATCCAACGTAAGCGAATGAATAAAAAAACAGAATGTTAATAAAACCTGGAGCTATAGTTAGGCTTTGATTTAAATATTTTATAAAGGCTAGAATATTCCACAGGGTGTTGTGAAAATTGAGAAAAAAACCCAGTTTGATTGGTACACCCGGTATACAATGAAAATTTACCTGTCTATCAACAATATTATCATAGCTATTTTGTTAAAGAATAAGGCTATAACATATTAAAAAAAATTACTTAAATCGGACAACAGGTTTGGGAGATACGAGACATCAAAAATTACCCATTTTTTTGGGGTGCCCGTTTTTCGTGCCGGTGAGTGTAGATTAAATTAGAAGTTCATTGTAAAAAAGGAAGTAAACAAAAACACGAGAAAAATGAATTTATATAAGTACATAGGTAAGTAAATATTATAGATTAAAATAAGTACAGAAAATATATAATTATAGAGATATATAATCACTTATTGTACCTTCATTTAAGGCTAACTTTAAAAGTAAAGCAGATCTGCTATTATTCATGTTTAAAAACAAAAGGCACACAAAACACTAAGTACGATTAGGACCGCGAATCTACAACAGATAAATGTCTGGAAACTGTTACACAGGGTTGCCAAAAAACGGAAGTCACACCGAGCGGTGTGGTATACGGAAGACGCTACGCGTTGTGTACATAGCCTGTATAGTAGCACGGGAGCGACACTAGCGCTGGTGATATACCGTCGAACTAAAATCTGATCTTATGAGTATGTTAGATACGATATGACTTCCAGCGAAATTTTTAATATAAGCCTTCTGATACCATCTAGTAGCCAAATTCGTAAAAATATAGGCAAAATTTAAGAATTTAAGAATTATTAAGAATTTGGCTACTAGATGGTATCAGAAGGCTTATATTAAAAATTTCGCTGGAAGTCATATCGTATCTAACATACTCATAAGATCAGATTTTAGTTCGACGGTATATCACCAGCGCTAGTGTCCCTCCCGTGCTACTATACAGGTTATGTACACAACGCGTAGCGTCTTCCGTATACCACACCGCTCGGTGTGACTTCCGTTTTTTGGCAACCCTGTGTAACGGTTTCCAGACATTTATCTGTTGTAGATTCGCGGTCCTAATCGTACTTAGTGTTTTGTGTGCCTTTTGTTTTTAAACATGAATAATAGCAGATCTGCTTTACTTTTAAAGTTAGCCTTAAATGAAGGTACAATAAGTGATTATATATCTCTATAATTATATATTTTCTGTACTTATTTCAATCTATAATATTTACTTACCTATTTACTTATATAAATTCATTTTTCTCGTGTTTTTGTTTACTTCCTTTTTTACAATGAACTTCTAATTTAATCTACACTCACCGGCACGAAAAACGGGCACCCTAAAAAAATGGGTAATTTTTGATGTCTCGTATCTCCCAAACCTTTGGTCCGATTTAAGTAATGTTTTTAATATGTTATAGCCTTATTATTTAACAATATAGCTATGATAACATTGTTGATAGACAGGTAAATTTTCATTGTATACCGGGTGTACCAATCAAACTGGGTTTTTTTCTCAATTTTCACAACACCCTGTGGAATATTCTAGCCTTTATAAAATATTTAAATTAAAGCCTAACTATAGCTCCAGGTTTTATTAACATTCTGTTTTTTTATTCATTCGCTTACGTTGGATAATAAAAAAGTTAAGGACTTTAACAACTAGCCATGTTCTTTATCGATACAGGTGTTTCTAAATATAAGTGCGACAAATTTTAAGGGGTAATTTCTGCATGAAAAAATAATGATCGTGTGGCAAAATAATTTTATATTTGCAAGCATTTGCGGACATAGCTTTATCAAGTAAACGATCATTATTTTTTCATGCAGAATTACCCCTTAAAGTTTGTCGCACTTATTTAGAAACACCATGTATTGATAAAGAACATGTTTAATTGTTAAAGTCCCTAACTTTTTTATTATCCAACATAAGCGAATGAATAACAAACAGAACATTAAGAAAACCTGGGGCTATAGTTGGGTTTTAATTTCAATATTGTATAAAGGCTAGAATATTCCACAGAGTGTTGTGAAAATTGAAAAAAAAAACCAGTTTGATTGGTACGCCCAGGATACAATGATAATTTACCTGTCTAGAAACAATATTATTACAGCGATATAGTTAAAGAATAAGGCTATAACATATTAAAGAAATACTTAAATCGGAGAATAGGTTTAGGAGATACGAGCCATCAAAAATGACCCATTTTTTGGGGTGCCTGTTTTTCGTGCCGGTGAATGTATCTATTAAATAATCTAAATTATTTTTAAAAATCTTATTAAAAGCTTAAATACAAGAAATGTAGGTAAATGTTCTCATTTAACGAAATTTCCGAAAATTTTGTATTTTTTGACCCAAGTAGGCTGAAAAATCGATTTTATAGTTATTGTTATTTCGAAAGTAATAAAATGTGTAAAAATTACAAAAAAATTGAATGTACAATTACAATTGAATGGAATTAAATACACGATAAAATGAATCAAGAGCGATAAAAAGTTTAAAGTAATAAATTCTAGTAATAATATAAAATGCAGTAAACTCTCTCTTAAGGGGGTAGGCGCAAAATCTCTGTCCAATGCTATTTAAATACATTTATTTTTTTCGAATCCTGAGAAAACTAATAAATATTTTTTAAAACATACACCCAGAATGAAAGATAACATTATTACGGGGGACCGAAAGTCCCTTAGAATAAAAAAAAGTTTCTTTTGAATGAAATATTCGAAATTAAAAATCACACTAACTTTTCTCTTGTTTTTTCGTCCCATTATCTTTATTAAAATAAACATATATTAGGTATATAAGTTATTAAAATAAACATTATATAAGTTTTCAGGGACTTTCTGCCCTCGGTAATAATGTAAGCTTCCATTCTGCGTTTAAATTTTTCAAAAATACTTATTAGTTTTCTCAGAATTCGAAAAAAATTAATGCATTTAATTAGCACTGGACTAAGATTTTGCGCCTATCCCCAACGAGCACCTCCTCTATACGGACGGTATTTAAAACAAAATTCATTTGCCGATATATTGAGCCTGTACTCTTTCGGACAATCCCTTAAAATGATGTGTACCTAAATGAAAAAAAAAATACATAGATATTTTTTCCAAATATTTTAGAATACAAAACTACAATATTTATATTTTATTATTTCAAATTAACACAGAGATGACAACGAGTGATATTTAATAACTCTTTACCTTATCAGCAGTAGGTAATAAAAATCTGGTTCTAGTGTGGGATCCGTCATTAAAATATTTTGTGTGTCGGTCATTAAAAGAAATGTGAAACCATAACGCGTTGCTCTAATAATACTTTAACATTGATATTATGTATTATGTTGTGACTAAAAATGTTAACGGAATGTCTGCTTGGCAAAAGAAAACATCGGCACAATATCAATTTTCTTCTTTGATATGTTACCTATGTGTATGCCAAATTTCATGTCAATCTTAAGTGGTTTTTTAAAATTTATGGGTTTTGCAATATTTTACCGTCAGCGAACGGACTAATAGAAGAGGATCC
The DNA here is from genome assembly GCF_917563875.1 of Diabrotica virgifera virgifera. Taxonomy (NCBI): domain Eukaryota; kingdom Metazoa; phylum Arthropoda; class Insecta; order Coleoptera; family Chrysomelidae; genus Diabrotica; species Diabrotica virgifera. The sequence goes on along the minus strand of NC_065446.1, from coordinate 143,956,403 downwards.
GATATAAGGCCGATCTGCATCGATCTATTTAATGGATAACAATAATTATTGGATATGTAATTTAGTATGTTAACAATTATAAAAAACAAGGGGTGCATGATCTAATTTTCTTCTGACTATAATCAATTAATAATTAATAAATGACTTTTATCTACTCTATGTCATATTATAATTGATAAATTTTTAGTTTGTGAAAACTGTCATTATAGATAGCAGTGCTTTAAAGTAAGCATGAAGTAACAATGTATTTTAAATGGGATTTACTTTTTCTCACTGTTTTTGACACACTTTCATATAATTAAATATTCTTTCTTAACTTTCGCGTTTTATGGTGATGACATCTTCTTTTTCTTCAAGTGCCATCTCCGCGAAGGAGGTCGGCAATCATCATAGCTATTCGGACCTTGGAGACGGCTGCTCTGAAAAGTTCGTTTGATGTACATCCGTACCATTCTCTCAGGTTGCGCAACCACGATATTCTGCGTCTCCCTATGCTTCTTTTTCCTTGAATCTTTCCCTGCATAATGAGTTGGAGCAAGTTGTATCTCTCTCCACGTGTAATATGTCCGAGATATTCCAATTTTCTGGTTTTAATTGTATTTAAGACTTCCATTTCTTTATTCACCTTTCTCAGAACCTCTTTGTTTGTGACGTGTTCTGTCCATGATATTTTTAGAATTCTTCTATATACCCACATCTCGAATGATTCCAGTTTTTTCATTGATGCCGCATTGAAGGTCCAAGCTTCCATTCCGTAAAACAGAGTCGAGAAAACGTAGCACCTAGCCAACCTTATTCTTAGCTCTAACCTTAGATCTCTTGTGCAGAGCACAAGAGAGGTGATGACATAATGAGCAATAAATTACAAAAAAAAATTTGACAGTTTTGTGGTTTGAAAGAAATTAGAATTTTTATATGTCACAGTTCTAAGAATTGTAGAATAGAAATGAATTCCAGTGACGAAGAGTTACAGTATTTTTATTTGTTTATCGTAGATAAAATATTGTATGAAATTGTGCGTGAAGTACTTTTTGCGAACTTACGCGATGTATAGCACTCACTCCGTTTCATAAATAACTATTTTCATATATTAAAAAAAAATGTTTCGACCCGGGTAGATATTATTCCAGATTTTCTGATTTGGGCACAGAGTTGGATTGTTGGGGCATATATGGAGAGCAGGTAGCGCAACAACTATAAACTCAATTTTACAATGGAGACCAGGAGTTAGAAGGAGACGCGGAGGAACTAGAATAAATGGTTACAGGAATTAAAGGAAGATTTATATAGGGCAGGAATTAGAGACTAGCAGAAAAACAAAAGAGGATAGAAAGAAATGGAGAAGCATAGTCAATAGTATCGAGTAGCAGATTGGGAAAAATCTGCTCGAAACAGATGGATCTAGATAGCTTTTTAGCGGGTAATCCCCACCTGGAGGGTTTAGCCATTTAATTTTTTATTACATATTATTATTGGTACATCAGAAATTAAAAGGACGGTGCCTGTAATAAAATCTAAAATATTAAAATTTTCTATAAGTTCAAATTTATTTATTAACATTTTTGATATAATTTTCGTAAATAAATGACTTACTATTAACACTTTTTTAATTAATTCCAATAAATCCATTTTACAGCAATAATAATATATTAGTATTTTTGTAAAATAAATATCAATCATATTATCATAAATAACACAGGTTTACAAAAAAAACTAAATTTCGGACAATTTGACGAAACCATATGACAAGGGGGTTTTTGGAGTGGCTGATCACAAATCCGGGGTCTGCTCACCTCTATCGCGTCAGGTAAAGGTCATTTCAAGGTCAAATCAAGATAAATCGACAGTCGCTCTGAAAAAGTATATTAGGGGGTTCTTGGGGTCGCTGAAGATGAATCCGGAGTCCGCTGACCTCTATCTCGTCTAGTTCAACGTCATTTTAAGGTCAAATCAACATAAATTGACACAATTGCTCTGAAAGTATAGGGAGTTTTGCGGTCGCTGATCATGAAAACTGCGGTCCGTTGAGCTCTACTACGTCATGTAAAGGTCATTTCAAGTTCAAATCAGGAGGAGTTAACAAAATTGATTTGACCTTAAATGGCCTTTACCTGACGTGGTTGAGCTCAACGGGCCCCAGTTTTGTGATCAGGGACCCCAAAAACACCCTAATATACTTTTTCACAGCGATTGTGTTGATTTATCTTGATTTGACCTCGAAATGACCTTCAGCTAGACGTGATAGAGGTCAGTGGATCCTGGATTCGTTATAAGCGACCCCAAAACCCTCCTAATATACTTTTTCAGAGCGACTGTCGATTTATCTTGGTTTGTCATTGAAATAACCTTTACCTGACGTGATAGAGGTTAGCGAACCCCGGATTCGTAACCAGCGACCCCAAAAACCCCCCTAGTCATATGGTTTCGTCAAATAGTCCGAAATGTATTTTTTTGTAAACCTGTATAATCAAAAGAATATCAATATTTTAATTTAAATAGACAACTTTAAAACACAGACAACTGTATTCACAGTAAAAGTTTCAAAAGATCACACATTACGCTCAAAATAGGAGGTAAATCTAGCAGACGAGTCGTTGTGACTTCCAAAATATGACAACACCGCTGGAAGTGACAACGCGCCTTGAACTACCCTTTATATGGAAGCCATAACGTATGCTGTACGCTTCGGTATATACGTATATATATACAAAATTTATTTTGGTAAATCCTTTCCCCTCAATAGGTAGACCCATTTTATAAGCCCCCCTTTTACCAAATACACAATTTTTAAAAAATAATTCCTAGTAGAAAAGGTGGAAGTCGGACAGCCTCTTCTGTATACCGGAAGTCACAACTTAACGTGCATCAATATATATATATATATATATATATATATATATATATATATATAATATATATATATATATATATATATATATATATATATATATATATATATATATATATATATATATATATATATATATTTGTACAAATATTATCGACCGTACTGTGTTAAATAGTAATGTTTGAATAACGGCAATTCGGTCAGTTGAAAGAAAACTCTATTTGTTTTAAGTCTCAATATTTCGTCACTATTTGGTGACTTCTTCAGGAGAAAACTGCAAATTTATTAATATTAGACATGGACAAACTTAAATATTTCGATACTTACAACTATAAGAGTAAAAATTTAAATTTCTTTAACATTATTTTGAAAATTGATTTAGAAAATGACAGATTTTATTTTGACTTATTGGGGAGTTATGGTAACTGCAATATATTTTATATTAATATAATGTTATCTGATATATAATATCAAACATTACTATATATATATATATATATATATATATATATATATATATATATATATATATATATATATATATATATATATATAGACAGACTTTTATGGATATTGGGTTCTGCAGCAATTGAAAGGTGTACTCTTTTAAGTTTTTATTCCAAGCTTTCGGTTTTGATTAAAACCATCATCAGGGTGCTACAATATTATATAAATGTGAGACAATATGAAAACATGTGTAAAATAATATATACTTACAGCTTATTGAGGATATTTCAAAATGATGTCATTATAATGAGATGCAAAAATGTTCTTAAAATTTTGAAGCCGATGTATCGATAAAATAAGATTTAATATCCAAAAGTGAATTATTAATTTATACAGCACAATTTCGAGAAAAGACCAAATGACAATTAAACATGACATGACATTATTTTGAAATATCTAACAAACATTTTTTTATAGATGAATAGTTTTAGAAAATGACCAATAAGAGTTCACGGTAAGTTTGAAAATATTTTTAAATGATGAAAATTAAAGTTATTAGCATTTAAATTTGACTTTCAAAAGATACAGAATATAATTTGTTTGTTGAAATTAAGGTTAAATTACAAATAAGAGTAAAATTTAATCAAAAATTAAATTTTGTTTAAATATGTATACAAAATTAATTTATAATGTTATTGACAGGTCAGAGTATCTAGAAAAGGAGTTATGAGATAACTCACGATTATCTAAAAAGAGTAAGTAAGAAAACATTTCATTTAGGTGGCCTAAATCAGTACGATGATTCATCGAATTTGGATTTTTATTTATATGAACCATTTCCAAAAAGAGCCTCTTTGACGTATGTGACTCACGTTCTAATATCTTTACGTTATTATAATCAATTTGATGATCATTATTTAAAACATGTTCACCCAATGCACTTCTATCAGGATACAATCTACAGTCTGACTTATGTGAAGTTAATCTATCTCTTAGTCTTCTTGATGTTTGCCCAATATATATTTGATTACAATCTAAACAAGGAAGGCTGTAGACTGTATCAGTTTTAGAAAGCATTGGAGTCTTGTCTTTGATATTCGAAAAAACCTTATTGACTGTGAGAGCAGTCCTAAATGCAAGTTTGATGTTTTCAAAAGGCTTAAAAAGTCGGATCAACTTCGGTGCAATTTCACTGAAGTGGCGTCCCCGGAAAATTTTATGCTACCTAAAATCCACAAGAACCCATTGGCTGTGAGACCAATTTTAGCTTCTATAGGCACTCCTACAGATAACCTATCAAAATTTTTAACTGAAATTCTTACTAGAGCATACGATTTTAACAACGAATTTCATATAAAAGACACTTTTGAGGTCAATTCATTGTTTAATAATCTAAAAATACCTGATGACTACGTGATTGCCAGCCTCGATGTAGTTTCATTATTTAGTAATATTTATCTTAATATTTGTATTACTGCCATTGAATATAATTGGTCTAACATTTCAAATCATTGTGAATTATCTAAGTCAACATTTTTAGAACTTTTAACCTTTCTTTTTGAAAACAATTATTTTGTATTTAACAGTAGATTTTACAAGCAGACCTTCGGTACACCTATGGGTAGTACAGCTTCTCCTATCTTAGCTGATTATGTTATGAATTATATTTTGGATTTTGTGTTGAGGGTGTTACCCTTTAAATTATTCTTTATCAAAAGATATGTAGATGATATTCTTCTTTGCTTGCCTGCTAATGAACTAGATAATTTGTTATTCTATTTTAACACCTTTAATCATCACATACAATTTACTCTAGAAAAAGAGGATACCCTGTTTTCTGTACCTTTTCTGGATACTAGAGTTATACGTAAAAATAACATTTTATTGGTAGATTGGTATTGTAAACCACTTAGCTCAGGCAGATATCTAAACTATAGTTCATACCATAAACACGCTATTAAAATCAATTTAATTAAATCAATAAAAAACCGCGTTTTAAAAATCAGCGACGTTTCTTTTCATTCAAAAAATTTAAAAATATTATATCATCTTTTTTTGGAAAACGGTTATCCGGGGCCTTTGTTAAAGAAGTTACTGTTTAATACAATTAACATTCAACCAACAATTGTTAATAACAATATTGATGCCGAAAACTCACAAACCATCGCGACTCCCATTACTAACGTAACTTACATGACGTTGCCATATATCAGTGAAATTGCACCGAAGTTGATCCGACTTTTTAAGCCTTTTGAAAACATCAAACTTGCATTTAGGACTGCTCTCACAGTCAATAAGGTTTTTTCGAATATCAAAGACAAGACTCCAATGCTTTCTAAAACTGATACAATCTACAGCCTTCCTTGTTTAGATTGTAATCAAATATATATTGGGCAAACATCAAGAAGACTAAGAGATAGATTAACTTCACATAAGTCAGACTGTAGATTGTATCCTGATAGAAGTGCATTGGGTGAACATGTTTTAAATAATGATCATCAAATTGATTATAATAACGTAAAGATATTAGAACGTGAGTCACATACGTCAAAGAGGCTCTTTTTGGAAATGGTTCATATAAATAAAAATCCAAATTCGATGAATCATCGTACTGATTTAGGCCACCTAAATGAAATGTTTTCTTACTTACTCTTTTTAGATAATCGTGAGTTATCTCATAACTCCTTTTCTAGATACTCTGACCTGTCAATAACATTATAAATTAATTTTGTATACATATTTAAACAAAATTTAATTTTTGATTAAATTTTACTCTTATTTGTAATTTAACCTTAATTTCAACAAACAGATTATATTCTGTATCTTTTGAAAGTCAAATTTAAATGCTAACAACTTTAATTTTCATCATTTAAAAATATTTTCAAACTTACCGTGAACTCTTATTGGTCATTTTCTAAAACTATTCATCTATAAAAAAATGTTTGTTAGATATTTCAAAATAATGTCATGTCATGTTTAATTGTCATTTGGTCTTTTCTCGAAATTGTGCTGTATAAATTAATAATTAACTTTTGGATATTAAATCTTCTTTTATCGATACATCGGCTTCAAAATTTTAAGAACATTTTTGCATCTCATTATAATGACATCATTTTGAAATATCCTCAATAAGCTGTAAGTATATATTATTTTACACATGTTTTCATATTGTCTCACATTTATATAATATTGTAGCACCCTGATGATGGTTTTAATCAAAACCGAAAGCTTGGAATAAAAACTTAAAAGAGTACACCTTTCAATTGCTGCAGAACCCAATATCCATAAAAGTCTGTCTATATACTGTCAGCAAAGACTCCTTGCCTTATATATATATATATATATATATATATATATATATATATATATATATATATATATATATATATATATATAGTTTGAGTTTAATTCTTGAACCTTGATATATTTTTTTACCAATGTTTCTTGGGTTTAGGTTCATAAAAAAAGCTTGTCTATGATGTTATGACCATATTTATTGATATATTATCCGACGTTTCGGCAGGAAATCCATGCCTTTTTCAAGGATTGACTAAAACAACATTTATTGAAAGCTACAATACAATTTAAAAGAAAATCGACTTACCATGCAATCGTAAATTTAGTTTTGAAACAAGTACACAAATAGACGTCACAATTAAAACAATGTTAAAATGTTAAAGCATAGGAACGGACCCACTAAGTCATTGCGTTAAGAGAGTAATGAACTGTGTCAAAAATTATTATGGTGTTTATTGATGTTTGATTTTATGTTAAGTCAAAATAGTTGTCTTCGTCTCATAGGCGTGCTGAAATATTATATAGTTAATTTTAGATTAAGTTGAAATATACCCTATTAAGGTTTTTGACATCCCGTTTATCATTGACAGCTTTGTTATTTTTTTTAATTTCTATGGACTCTAGCAGTTCCCTCTTCTTTTTGTTGGGTTCACTTTTTAGGATTTTAGTTTTATCGAAATCAAATTTGTGTTTCTTTTCGTTTTCATGTTTTGTGAGGGCTGTAGTGTTATTTTTGTCATATTTGTGAGACCGAATTCTAGAGTTTAGTAGCTGGCTGGTTTGTCCGATATATACCCCATCGCAATTTGAACAAGGAATTTCATATACAACATGTGATTTTTTTGATTGCGGGGTTTTAGTTTTAAGTTTAGTAAAATTCCTTTTCAAGAGATTATATCCTTTGCGAGCAACTGTCTTTGCCTTACATACAAGGGTTATCTGAACAACTTTCGAATCTCCTAGCCAAGCATAACATTACAGTTGCTCACAAAGGATATAATCTCTTGAAAAGGAATTTTACTAAACTTAAAACTAAAACCCCGCAATCAAAAAAATCACATGTTGTATATGAAATTCCTTGTTCAAATTGCGATGGGGTATATATCGGACAAACCAGCCAGCTACTAAACTCTAGAATTCGGTCTCACAAATATGACAAAAATAACACTACAGCCCTCACAAAACATGAAAACGAAAAGAAACACAAATTTGATTTCGATAAAACTAAAATCCTAAAAAGTGAACCCAACAAAAAGAAGAGGGAACTGCTAGAGTCCATAGAAATTAAAAAAAATAACAAAGCTGTCAATGATAAACGGGATGTCAAAAACCTTAATAGGGTATATTTCAACTTAATCTAAAATTAACTATATAATATTTCAGCACGCCTATGAGACGAAGACAACTATTTTGACTTAACATAAAATCAAACATCAATAAACACCATAATAATTTTTGACACAGTTCATTACTCTCTTAACGCAATGACTTAGTGGGTCCGTTCCTATGCTTTAACATTTTAACATTGTTTTAATTGTGACGTCTATTTGTGTACTTGTTTCAAAACTAAATTTACGATTGCATGGTAAGTCGATTTTCTTTTAAATTGTATTGTAGCTTTCAATAAATGTTGTTTTAGTCAATCCTTGAAAAAGGCATGGATTTCCTGCCGAAACGTCGGATAATATATCAATAAATATGGTCATAACATCATAGACAAGCTTTTTTTATGAACCTAAACCCAAGAAACATTGGTAAAAATATATATATATATATATATATATATATATATATATATATATATATATTAATTAAACGAAAAGATTTCTCTGGTATACAGAAGAAATCTTTTCCGTAGCGGACGCGAAAATGTAAATTTCAAAGTCTTCATAAAAGACGATGAACGACAAAAGACACCTCTTTGTGTCACAGATTTGTCTACAAAACCACGTTATTCGCTACACATTCGTCAATAACGGAGAAGAACCGTGATATGAAAGGAAACGGCAATTGCATTTTATTTCACTTCGACCACCACCGATATTCTACACGACGTGTTTCGAGCTCATGTCAAGCTCTCGTCAGGAACATCTAGGTGGATGGTCGAGGTGTAAGAAAATGCTTTTGGCCTTTCTGGTAACAATAAAATAACCAGACTTCAGTACACTTGGTACGACATCTATATTAATTAAACGAAAAGATTTCTCTGGTATACAGAAGAAATCTTTTCCGTAGCGGACGCGAAAATGTAAATTTCAAAGTCTTCATAAAAGACGATGAACGACAAAAGACACCTCTTTGTGTCACAGATTTGTCTAAAAAGCCACGTTATTCGCTACACATTCGTCAATAACGGAGAAGAACCGTGATATGAAAGGAAACGGCAATTGCATTTTATTTCACTTCGACCACCACCGATATTCTACACGACGTGTTTCGAGCTCATGTCAAGCTCTCGTCAGGAACATCTAGGTGGATGGTCGAGGTGTAAGAAAATGCTTTTGGCCTTTCTGGTAATAATAAAATAACCAGACTTCAGTACACTTGGTACGACATCTATATTAATTAAACGAAAAGATTTCTCTGGTATACAGAAGAAATCTTTTCCGTAGCGGACGCGAAAATGAAAAGACTAAGTGTACTGAAGTCTGGTTATTTTATTATTAGCAGAAAGGCCAAAAGCATTTTCTTACACCTCGACCATCCACCTAGATGTTCCTGACGAGAGCTTGACATGAGCTCGAAACACGTCGTGTAGAATATCGGTGGTGGTCGAAGTGAAATAAAATGCAATTGCCGTTTCCTTTCATATCACGGTTCTTCTCCGTTATTGACGAATGTGTAGCGAATAACGTGGCTTTGTAGACAAATCTGTGACACAAAGAGGTGTCTTTTGTCGTTCATCGTCTTTTATGAAGACTTTGAAATTTACATTTTTGCGTCCGCTACGGAAAAGATTTCTTCTGTATACCAGAGAAATCTTTTCGTTTAATTAATATAGATGTCGTACCAAGTGTACTGAAGTCTGGTTATTTTATTATTACCAGAAAGGCCAAAAGCATTTTCTTACACCTCGACCATCCACCTAGATGTTCCTGACGAGAGCTTGACATGAGCTCGAAACACGTCGTGTAGAATATCGGTGGTGGTCGAAGTGAAATAAAATGCAATTGCCGTTTCCTTTCATATCACGGTTCTTCTCCGTTATTGACGAATGTGTAGCGAATAACGTGGCTTTGTAGACAAATCTGTGACACAAAGAGGTGTCTTTTGTCGTTCATCGTCTTTTATGAAGACTTTGAAATTTACATTTTTGCGTCCGCTACGGAAAAGATTTCTTCTGTATACCAGAGAAATCTTTTCGTTTAATTAATATAGATGTCGTACCAAGTGTACTGAAGTCTGGTTATTTTATTATTACCAGAAAGGCCAAAAGCATTTTCTTACACCTCGACCATCCACCTAGATGTTCCTGACGAGAGCTTGACATGAGCTCGAAACACGTCATGTAGAATATCGGTGGTGGTCGAAGTGAAATAAAATGCAATTGCCGTTTCCTTTCATATCACGGTTCTTCTCCGTTATTGACGAATGTGTAGCGAATAACGTGGCTTTGTAGATAAATCTGTGACACAAAGAGGTGTCTTTTGTCGTTCATCGTCTTTTATGAAGACTTTGAAATTTACATTGTCGCGTCCGCTACGGAAAAGATTTCTTCTGTATACCAGAGAAATCTTTTCGTTTAATTAATATAGATGTCGTACCAAGTGTACTGAAGTCTGGTTATTTTATTATTACCAGAAAGGCCAAAAGCATTTTCTTACACCTCGACCATCCACCTAGATGTTCCTGACGAGAGCTTGACATGAGCTCGAAACATGTCGTGTAGAATATCGGTGGTGGTCGAAGTGTAATAAAATGCAATTGCCGTTTCCTTTCATATCACGGTTCTTCTCCGTTATTGACGAATGTGTAGCGAATAACGTGGCTTTGTAGACAAATCTGTGACACAAAGAGGTGTCTTTTGTCGTTCATCGTCTTTTATGAAGACTTTGAAATTTACATTTTCGCGTCCGCTACGGAAAAGATTTCTTCTGTATACCAGAGAAATCTTTTCGTTTAATTAATATAGATGTCGTACCAAGTGTACTGAAGTCTGGTTATTTTATTATTACCAGAAAGGCCAAAAGCATTTTCTTACACCTCGACCATCCACCTAGATGTTCCTGACGAGAGCTTGACATGAGCTCGAAACACGTCGTGTAGAATATCGGTGGTGGTCGAAGTGAAATAAAATGCAATTGCCGTTTCCTTTCATATCACGGTTCTTCTCCGTTATTGACGAATGTGTAGCGAATAACGTGGCTTTGTAGACAAATCTGTGACACAAAGAGGTGTCTTTTGTCGTTCATCGTCTTTTATGAAGACTTTGAAATTTACATTTTCGCGTCCGCTACGGAAAAGATTTCTTCTGTATACCAGAGAAATCTTTTCGTTTAATTAATATAGATGTCGTACCAAGTGTACTGAAGTCTGGTTATTTTATTATTACCAGAAAGGCCAAAAGCATTTTCTTACACCTCGACCACACCTAGATGTTCCTGACGAGAGCTTGACATGAGCTCGAAACACGTCGTGTAGAATATCGGTGGTGGTCGAAGTGAAATAAAATGCAATTGCCGTTTCCTTTCATATCACGGTTCTTCTCCGTTATTGACGAATGTGTAGCGAATAACGTGGCTTTGTAGACAAATCTGTGACACAAAGAGGTGTCTTTTGTCGTTCATCGTCTTTTATGAAGACTTTGAAATTTACATTTTCGCGTCCGCTACGGAAAAGATTTCTTCTGTATACCAGAGAAATCTTTTCGTTTAATTAATATAGATGTCGTACCAAGTGTACTGAAGTCTGGTTATTTTATTATTACCAGAAAGGCCAAAAGCATTTTCTTACACCTCGACCATCCACCTAGATGTTCCTGACGAGAGCTTGACATGAGCTCGAAACACGTCGTGTAGAATATCGGTGGTGGTCGAAGTGAAATAAAATGCAATTGCCGTTTCCTTTCATATATATATATATATATATATATATATATATATATATATATATATATATATTCTATAACACTATAAAACAGTGTTGAAATTATCGGGAATTGCGGTCTGTGGCTTAGATTGAAACTACATTTAATTCTGTTGAATTCGATATTTCGATGAGTATTTATTAATTTTTCATCTTCATCAGGAACAAACTACAAAATTAACTAACAGTTAGGTACAAACATAATATTACAATGATATAACTTACGAATTGTTGTAGGTATGTTATATAAAGCAATTTAACTTAAAGCTATGCATGTCGTTTCACGAGAACGTCGAGGGCGGCACTGAGTCAGGTATCTTTTCTCACATGTGTTAAGGGTCAAAAGTTCCAATATCGAGCCATCTGTTTAATATTCTGCTATTTTTCGAATTTTAAAACATTGCAGTAAATTTCGCTTAATCTACTTGTGTCTGATTTGTAATTAATTGAACGTTTATTACTGTTTATGTGGTACATCTCGAGGAACAATCTTTTCTTATAATTGCTTTCTGAATCTAAGATCTTGATATCTGACAAATTAAATTGGTGTCCTGTTGTTATGGAATGGTGTGCTGCTGCACAAGTATTTTTGTGTGTTTTACAATCACTTTTGTGCTGCGTTATTCTTTGTTTCAGCCATTGCGATGTTTGTCCTATATACTGCCCATCACATTCGAGACAAGAAAGTTGATAGATGATATGACTCTGATTTCGAATCCAGTTCTATATATATATATATATATATATATATATATATATATATATATATATATATACAGTGTGTCCCTGTAAGTTGTATCCATATGGAAAACTTTTTTGTTATTAACTTTACGAAAAAAAGTTATTCTTCATAAAAAGCTCTGCATCGTCCAAAACCTAAGATTTAACCATCAAATATCAAATTTTTTGAATATTATACGAGGTATGTCAAAAAGTTTGAATTTCACTCAAGAGTAAAGTAGCTTTATTTTTCACAATATTGAAAATCCCTATTATGAAAAGATGATTGGAATTAAAAATTATATTCTACTATGCAATTACATCCTTCTAATTGAAAAAATTTTTTTTTTGAAAAATTATGGATTAACATTATTTTCAGTTATTTCAATTCAGATAACTCTTTTATAATTAATTTTACGAAAAAAAGTGATTCTTCATAAACAGTTCTGCATAATCTAAAACCTAAAATACAACCATCTTATAACAAATTTTATCAATTTTATACGAGGTATGTCAAAAATATGAATTTCGCTCAAGAGTAAAATACGTTTATTTTTCACAATATCGAAAATTGTTATTATGAAAAGTTATTTAGAATTTAGAAATGACAAACACAGATGACCCCAGACGCATAACTATAAATGGCAGTGAGATAGAAAAAGTCCAGGAATATATCTACCTAGGCCAAATCCTGAAACTTGACAAAGAAAACCAAAGTGCGGAAATTAATAGGAGAGCAAGACTAGCATGGGCAGGATTTGGAAAACTTGGTTGGATACTTAAGAACCGCAAAATACCTCAATATTTGAGGACCAAAGTGTTCAACCAGTGCATCCTTCCTATCATGACATATGGGTGTCAAACCTGGACCCTAACCAAGGCAAATATGAATAAACTAGCTACAACAGAAAGAGCTATGGAAAGAGCAATGTTGGGTATACGACTGTCAGATAAAAAGAGGAGCGACTGGGTAAGATCAAAAACAAAAGTCGAGGACATAACAACAAAAGTTGCCAAACTTAAATGGAGCTTGGCAGGCCACACTGTTAGACAAAAAGACCAACGTTGGAATGCCACGATACAACATTGGAGACCTTACCAAAGTAAACGACCGAGAGGAAGACCACAGATGAGATGGGTTGATGATATTAAAAGAGTAGCCGGAACGAATTGGAAATATGTTGCTCAGGATAGAGACCGATGGAAGGAGTTGGGAGAGGCCTATGTCCAAACGTGGACGATAGAAGGCTAAGAAGAAGAAGATTTAGAATTAAAAACTATGTTTCAGTATGTAATTACATTCTTCTAATTGAAATATTCTGAACTACAAAAATACTTTACTTTTGGTCTAAATTTATCTTTTTTGACATACCTCGTATAAAATTGATAAAATTTGATATAAGATGGTTGTATTTTAGATTTTAGACCATCCAGAACTTTTTATTAAGAATCACTTTTTTTCGTAAAATTTATAATAAAAGAGTTATCAAAATTGAAATAACTTAAAATAATATTAGTTATCCATAATTTCTCAAAAAAAAAATATTTTTCAATTAGAAAGATGTAATTGCATATTAGAATATAGTTTATAATTCCAAACAACTTTTCATAATAGCAACTCTCAATATTGTGAAAAATAAAGCTACTTTACTCTTTCAAACTTATTCAAACTTTTTGACATACCTCGTATAATATTCAAAAAATTTGATATTTGATCGTTAAATCTTAGGTTTTGGACCATGCAGAGCTTTTTATGAAGAATAAGTTTTTTTCGTAAAGATGTAGATCTTCGAAACACACTCAGTGATCAAAAGATCCAAGGCTAATGGTTTAACGACCACTCGTACGAAATCAAACAGATGAAATAGAAAATGTGGAAAAATCCCCTTACGAACAATTCACACATCCACCATTTCGGGCTGGGAAAAATTTTTCGAATAGAATCAAACATCCAAACACCAGTTCTTAGAAATGTGTTTCGCCCTCTTCAACCTCTCTGGGCTCATCGGTAAAGATGGGAGGTTGAATATTTTGAAATGGTGGATGTGTGAATTGTTGAATATTTAAAAATTTTTCCCAGCCCGAAATGGTGGATGTGTGAATTGTTCGTAAGGGGATTTTTCCACATTCTCTATTTCATCTGTTTGATTTCGTACGAGTGGTCGTTAAACCATTAGCCTTGGATCTTTTGATCACTGAGTGTGTTTCGAACATCTACATCTTATGTTTTTAAACATATATTTTACTTACTTTAAGTAATTAGGGAATTAAAACTTGAGACTGTCATTGTCGGATTTGCCGTAGATTTACGCACCTTCTATGTCTAGGTTTCGAATGTTGTTTTTTGATTGGAATGTGTCTAAAGATATTCAACCTCCCATCTTTACCGATGAGCCCAGAGAGGTTGAAGAGGGCGAAACACATTTCTAAGAACTGGTGTTTGGATCTTTGATTCTATTCGAAAAATTTTTCCCAGCCCGAAATGGTGGATGTGTGAATTGTTCGTAAGGGGATTTTTCCACATTCTCTATTTCATCTGTTTGATTTTTATATATATATATATATATAAAATGAATATATATATATATATATATATATATATATATATATATATATATATATATATATATATATATTAGGGTGGATTGAAAGATCGAAGTTTCAAAAACTGTTTTGGAATAGTGCGCAAAAGTTGACAATTGGTATTAGAAACCTATCTTTATTTGCGATATTTCAAGAAAATTTCATCTTCTGTCCTCTACCGGGGGTTGAAAAATAAAAAAAAAATAAAAAATACGAACTTATGATTTTAAATGAAAAGTTAAGTAATAAGTACATGTTATTATTATAAAAATGATATGCAATTGAAATATTTTTTAAATATGTCATATTTGTTCTTCTACCCACTCCCTACCCTCCCCCTTAATTTTGATTATCTATTGTTTGTAGTCTTTTTTGAACTCAAATTTTGGCATATCTTTGCGGGAATCAATTTTTGCCTTGTAGTCCAGGGCGCATCTGTTTTGAGACGGACGTTGAGAGGTGACTCAAATTTTTTTGCAGAAATTGCTTGAAAATAACTCAGATAATAATATTTGAGTTATCCTCCCACTGAAAATGGTCCGGAACATTGTTTAAATAATCAAAATGTCAAAATATGAAGGAAAAATTCGATTTTTTTATTGGTTTTTTGATTATAACTTTAAAACTATTCATTTCTGAGAAAAGTTTTATTGATATAAAAGTTGCGTAATTAAATTTCCTATAATATAAAATTGGTTAAAAATTTAAAAAATAGTCACCCTTGTTGCAAAATAGCAATAATTGCGAAAAAACCATAAAAAAGCAAATATTCGCATTTTACGTTTTTTAACCATTTATGCTACACTTAGGACCTTCATATTTTACCCAGAAAAACTTTATGATATAGTAAAACAACACTGTAAATTTAATCAAGATCGGTTTAATAGATTTTTCAAAACAAATTTTGCAATCCAGGTTTCGCATAAAAAATTCATTTTTTTAAAATGTTGCAGGACTGAAAATAAAGCCGATAGCAAGTTAAATTTTTTTTTGCTTATAGAAGTGTACTGTACCTTTCATTTGCAATTTGCAAAATTAAAATCGACTAATTACCACGGCGTCAGGAAATTTTGTAAATTAACATTAATTTTTGTTGCTACGCGCAGGACCGCGGTGTTCGATTCACACAAGTTGATTTCCACCAAAATTTCTTCCAATCTTTATCTAATATATTATTTTCTTACTCTATATTTTGTTGTATTTTAATATTTTAATTCCACAAAAATCAAACGAATTTTATTATTGTTTGTGAAATATTGTTTAAATAACTGCATATTATGTTTAAAAGTAATAAACTTTTATTCTCTAAGTTAAAATATATGAGCAAAGAAAGTTTTTGCTAAAAAAAGGGTTATTTCAAAGGATAGAGTATGTGTTTTTATTTTGCAATAAACAAATTTATTTATTTATATCGAAATGTAATAAAAATTAAAATGTATCAATCATTATCAAAGGTCATTGGAATGCCCAATCAGAGCAAACTATCCGCTGTCCTGCGCGTAGCACCAATAATTAATGTTTATTTAAAAAAATTCCTGACGCCGTGGTCGTTAATCGATTTTAGTTTTGCAAATTGCAAATAAAAGGTACAGTAGACTTCAATAAGCAAAAAAAAACTCAACTTGCTCTCTGCTTTATTTTCAGTCCTGTAATATTTTGAAAAAATGAATTTTTTTGCGAAAGCTGGATTGCAAAATTTATTTTGCAGAATCTATTAAACCGATCTTAATGAAATTTACAGCATTATTTTACTATATTATAAAGTTTTTCTGAGTGAAATATGAAGGTTCTATGTGTAGCATAAATGGTTGAAAAAGGTAAAATGCGAATACTTGTTTTTGTATGCTTTTTTCGCAATTATTGCTATTTTGCAATAAGGGTGACTATTTTTTAAATCTTTAACCAATTCTATATTGTAAGAAATTTAATTACACAACTTTTATGTCAGTACAACTTTTCTCGGAAATGAATACTTCTAAAGTTATAATAAAAAAAAAACGAAGAAAAAAATCGAATTTTTTGACATTTTGATTATTTAAACAATGTTCCGGACATTTTTGAGAGGGAGGATAACTCAAATATTATTATTTGAGTTATTTTTAAGCAATTTCTGCAAAATAATTTGAGTCACCTCTCAACGTCCAAATGTACTAATATTTTTACAGATGCGCCCTGGTCTATTGATAAAATTGTCTCTTTTTGTGATCCAAGAACCGATGAAGATGCTTCAGTTACGAGCTTCACGATTCTCTCTACAGATTGGGTGTGACAGGGAAATTTAGCAATGATTTTCTCAGGAGATCCGGAAATAATATTTTTCAAATCCTCTACTTTCAAACCTTGAAGCAATGGAGGGCAAGTTATTTTATTATTTTGTCAATCAATAAGATCAATATCATCTGCTTCAAAATTAATTTGTGGAATAACAAAAGGTTGGATGTTAGATGAATCATTATTGGCCTTAATTTTTGCACTGAGAATGCAAGCAAGCAAGCAATTTGATTCAACCCGACCTGTGGGAGATGTCCACCCTATCGAAAAAGTACATTCGGGTGTAACAATTCATTGGGGCGAGGTGTTTTGACCCGAGTACAAACAGGGATCACCCCACCTCGCTCCAATGCCCCAGGCCATCCCTTCCCCCCCCCCATAGCACGCTGATGCGCGATGAGGGCACAACTATCGAAGCCAAATGCTCTTCACAATGGAATCCTGGGTAATAAGATTCCATGTGGTACCCTAATCGAATGCAAAAAAAATTAGGCCCAGCGTGATGAGCTCTATGCCTTGCACTGAGAATGCGACGAAGTGCAAGCTCTTTTATATACGGACGAGTGTCATGCAGCATGCATAGCAGAAGATTTTCCGGATGTACAAAATAGGCATTTCTTTGAATTACAGGGACTATAAAACTTTTTAAATTTTGCTCTAAGTATCGACTACGCTTAATCGTTTGTAAAACATGCTTTGCACCATTCACACATGAAGAAGTGCATTTGATCTGAAACCATAAAAGAGCATAAACCGTGACAATAAATTTGGTCAGTTCCTTTAATTCTGATGTTGGATTTTCACTGCTAACAGAAAGACGTATAATGCGATTTGCCAATGTTAGCCATCCGGAATGACTTAACTTTCCAGGGCTTTGGTTTAATAAATCCACAGAACATTCCTCTGTAGAAATTGCGACACAAACTTGAAACAAATATTTCTGATCGGCACTAAAGTCAACTAAATCTACTTCTGGTAACTCACAGTCAATAATGTCACAGTTTACAACCGGCATATTTTCGCAATGCACTATTTGATTTCCTACAGTTCCTGCAAAAGCTCTTGGACTGTGAGTTTGACCGTCAAGTTTTTGGAAAAGATGCTGTAAAGGCAATTCATTAGCGTGAAGCAATTCTACCACTAGTTCTTCTAGATTATACCTATAACTCTCTAAAAGGTTCACAATACGTTGACAAATGCTTAGAGCCGATCCAAAAAGGGGTACTGCGTGACCTAAAAATGTGGATCCTGGCTCTTGAACTAATAGAACGTGCTCTTCGAGTGAGGTTCTTCTGTGGGGCTTGCCTTCAATATTTTCTTTCGTTCCGTCAAAGTATATGGAATTCAAAGTTTCGGGAGAGTTTTGCATAAAACCTTTTCTTCATTGATCTCTTGCTCTTCTCAGTTTGTTTCTTGAAATCCAAAGTCGCAGCACCCCCGCACCCAGAAGATGGAACCAATATACTGAACAAACCAGGGCCGCCAGGACCGGGCTTCTGCTAATAATGCCAATAAATTGTTTTTTTCGTTTTTCAGAAGAATGTAGAGGACAGAAGATGAAATTTTATCCAAAAGTTGTAATAATACTTTCTTATTGTCGTTACTAAAGGTAAATTTTGGTGGGTATTCCAATTCAATTTGTCATTTTTTTTTATTTTGTAATTATTGCTCCATTTTTCTTTCGTTTATCAAAGGCCGGTAGAGGGCAGAAGATGTAATTTAATCAAAAAGTTGTAATAACACTTTTTTATTGTCGTTACTAAAGAAACTTTTGGTGGGTATTCCAAATCAATGTGTCAATTTTTTTAAAATGTTGCGATAATCGATCCACCCTAATATATATGCTTTCTGTTGTTTTCCAGGTTTAACTCCGCGTTGAATAATTTTGGTTTTGAGAAAAATTATTATTTTGACGACGCTTCGGCAAGATCTCACTTGCCATTGTCAAGTCAGATAGTTCCGCTTCTCGCTGCTGCTTGAAGTAAACTGAATTCTTACTCACGATACCGTCACTTATGTAGTTGATCCTGATGGGGCTGCTTGCCCTGCGCGAACTCTGGCTCTTGTTATTGGTCCAGTGTAGGTTTCAGTCGCCGGAGGGATGTTACGCGTAGATGTTGCGGTCTGATTTATTTTGGTCTTTTTCTTCAGTACCGTTTTCCATGTTGTAGGGAGCCGTTGCGCATCTTCTCTTTGGTTTAAGCCGTTGGGATTTCTTTCAATTTCTATCGATTATCTGATTTTCCGTTTTCTTTTTATTTCGATCTTAGCTAACATCGTTGTTTGGTTCAGGTTTATTGCATGTCCTGTGTTTGCGACATGTTGAGCCAGGGATGACGTGGTTTCTCCCCTTTCGATAGCATTTCGGTGTTCTTCTCGTCTTATTCTTCGGTTGGTATGTCCAATGTACGACTTTCCACAATCCCCACACGGAATCTCGTATACACCTTGACTTTCTAACGATATTTTCGTTTTTAGTGTTGGTAAAATAGTTGAGATCTTTCTGTCCGTATTAAATATCGTTTCTATGTTGTGTTTTCTCAGCACTCTCCCTATTTTCTCTGTCGTACCGTTTACATATGGCAGAATGGTTTTGCCGATCGGTTTATCGTCTTCTGTAGGGTCCTTTTCTTCGAACATTTTGAGCTTTTTCGATGGTGTATGTTCAGAAGCCGTTTTCTCTTAACGCTGTTTTCACATTATGCATTTCTTCATTTTGATGTTCTTGGTCTGTCAGTTTTTCGGATCTTGTAATCAGGGTTTTGATGACTGAATATAATTGTGCAGGATGGTGGTGTGAAGCAGCATTTAGATATCTATCGGTACGTGTCGGTTTCCGATACACTGTATGGCCTATGAGTCCGTCTTGTTTCTTTATTGTTAACACATCTAAGAATGATATTTGATCGTTTTCTTCAAGTTCCATAGTAAACTGAATTTTATAGTGCATATTGTTGATGTGTTCTAAAACTGCCTTTAGTTTTTCTTCTCCGTGGGTCCATATGATAAACGTGTCATCCACGTATCTAAGCCACAGTATATGTTTGTATTCAGCTGTTTCTATTGCCCGTTGTTCTATTTCCTTCATAAATAAGTTCGCTATTACTGGTGACAGTGGGGAACCCATCGGTGCTCCCTCAACTTGTTAATATCTTTGTTCCTTATAGATGAAATATGTGTTATTTAAACAGTGTTTGGTTATATTTAGAGTATCCAGTGATATTTGATACTTTTTGCTTATGATGTCCAGTGTTTCATCTATAGGAAAATTCGTGAAAAGTGAGACTACATCGAAGCTGACTAGTAAATGCCCCGGCTCAAGGGTCACACCATTTATACGCTCGATGAAGTGGCTCGCGTTCTTGACGTAACAATCCGCTTCCTCCGCGTATGGTTGCAGCTGTTGAGCCAGAAATTTTGCCGGCGGTTTTAGGGGAGATCTGATGGAGCTCACAATTGGTCGCAGTGGTAATTCTGCCTTGTGTATCTTGGGCAGGCCGTAAAATTTTGGACATCTTGATGACTTCTCTCTAGGTATGAGATAGACCTGTTGTTCTTTCTTGATATTTGAGGCTTTGATCTTGGCTTTTGTTATTTTCTCTAGATATGTTGTCGGGTCTCACGAGATCCTTTGATATGTGGTATCATTTAAGATGTCGTTTATTTTTGTTTCGTAGTCTTGAATATTCATCACTACCGTAGCGTTGCCTTTGTCAGCTGGAAGCACGATGATTTCTTTGTTGTTCTTCAAATTATGTAAGGCTTCTTTCTCTTCCCGTGTTAAATTTCTTTTTGGTGGTTTAGCAGTTCTTAATATTTTTGATACGTCTTGGCGTATGATCTCGGCTCTTTCTGCTGGGAGATTAGTAATTGTAGTCTCTACCTCAGTAATGATATTTTCTACGGGAATGTGTGTAGGTACAACAGCAAAATTGAAACCTTTTGCAGGAGCATTATTCGTGGCTTCATCCAGTGTCAGATTTGAAAAGTTATATACTAATTTTTTTGTTTCTATTTGTCATTTTTCTTACTTTTTTAGCCTTATTATTCAAAATAATTCAACGCGGCGTCAAACCCGGAAAACAACAGAAAGCACATATAGCTCCCGCGGAAACTTCAAGTGTAACATAATTAACCTATACGGGGAGGAAATTCTACCAGATATCAGAAGAAACGAAAAACTACGATCAAAACGAAGGACGTTGTTATACAACCTTCCGTTTTTAGAACGCTGCCGTGACGAAAGCATTATACCGACTTTTATGAAGCTCATTTTTCACAAAAACAACTATAAAACGAAAAACATTTTAAAAAGGGAAAGCATGGCGCTTATTAGAGAAGCGATCCATGATACCAGACGAAACATCGACAAAATGAATTCAGAATCATTACAGCTGCATCTTAAACTAAGTAACACAATCCATCCAACATTATGGAATTTCTTTTAACAACTGACAAACTTTCGAGCAGAAACAGATGCTGATCTCACTAAGACCAAACAAATTAAAAAGTTTGCAAATTTGTTACTCCAACAGCGACCACAAAAGAAAGAAAATTCACAAGTAGAAACAAACAAATTAGTATATAACTTTTCAAATCTGACACTGGATGAAGCCACGAATTTCTTGCAAAAGGTTTCAATTTTGCTGTTGCACCTACACACATTCCCGTAGAAAATATCATTACTGAGGTAGAGACACTACAATTACTAATTTCCCAACAGAAACAGCCGAGATTATACGCCAAGACCTATCAAAGATATTAAGAACAGCTAAACCACCAAAAATAAATTTAACACGGGAAGAGAAAGAAGCCTTACATAATTTGAAGAACAACAAAGAAATCATCATGCTTCCAGCTGACAAAGGCAACGCTACGGTAGTGATGAATATTCAAGACTACGAAACAAAAATAAACGACATCTTAAATGATACAACATATCAAAGCATCTCGTCAGACCCGACAACATATCTAGAGAAAATAACAAAAGCCAAGATCAAAGTCTCAAATATCAAGAAAGAACAACAGGTCCATCTCATACCTAGAGAGAAGTCATCAAAATGCCCAAAATTTTACGGCCTTCCCAAGGTACACAAGGCAGGATTACCACTGCGACCAATTGTAAGCTCCATCGGATCTCCCTTACAACCGCTGGCAAAATTTCTGGCTCAACAGCTGCAACCATACGCGGGGGAAGCGGATTCTTACGCCAAGAACGCGAGCCACTTCATCGAGCGTATAAAAGGTGTGACCATTGAGCCGGGACATTTACTAGTCAGCTTCGATGTAGACTCACTTTTCACGAACGTTCCTATAGGTGAATCACTGGACATCATAAGCAAAAAGTATCCAATATCACCGGATACTCTAAACCTAACCAAACACTGTTTAAATAACACATATTTCATCTATAAGGAACAAAGATATAAACAAGTTGAGCGAACACCGATGGGTTCCCTAGTGTCACCAGTAATAGCGAACTTTAACTTTGGCTTAGATACTTGGATGACACTTTTGTCATCTGGACCCACGGAGAAGAAAAACTAAAGGCGTTTTAAGAACACATCAAAAATATCCACCATAAAATTCATTTTACTATGGAACTGGAAGAAAACGATCAAATACCATTCTTAGATGTGTTAATAATAAAGAAAAAACACGGACTCATAGGCCATACAGTGTATCGGAAACCGACACATACCGATAGATATCTAAATGCTGCTTCACACCACCATCCTGCACAATTATATTCAGTCATAAAAACCTTGATTACAAGATCCGAAAGACTGACAGACCAAGAATATCAAAATGAACAAATGCATAATGTGAAAATAGCGATAAGAGAAAACGGCTTCTCAACATACACCATCGAAAAAGCTCAAAATGCTCGAAGAAGAGTTAAGGACCCTACAGAAGACGATAAACCGATCGGCAAAACCATTCTGCCATATGCAAAGGGTACGACAGAGAAAATAGGTTGAGAAAGATCAACATAGAAACGATATTTAATACGGACAGAAAGATCTCAACTATTTTACCAACCCAAAAAACGAAAATATCGTTAGAAAGTCAAGGTGTATACGAGATTCTGTGCGGGGATTGTGGAAAGTCGTACATTGGACAGACCAACCGAAGAATCCATGTAGGACGAGAAGAACACCGAAATGCTATCGAAAGGGGAGAAACCACGTCATCCCTGGCTCAACATGTCGCAAACACAGGACATACAATAAACCTGAACCAAACAACGATGTTAGCTAACATCGAAATAAAAAGAAAACGGGAAATCAGAGAATCGGTAAAAATTGAAAGAAATCCCAACGGCTTAAACCAAAGAGATGATGCGCAACGGCTCCCTACAACATGGAAAACGGTGCTGAAGAAAAAGACCAAAATAAATCAGACCGCAACATCTACGCGTAACATCCCTCCGGCGACTGAAACCTACACTGGACCAATAACAAGAGCCAGAGTTCGCGCAGGGCAAGCAGCCCCATCAGGATCATCTACATAAGTGACGGTATCGTGGGTAAGAATTCAGTTTACTTCAAGCAGCAGCGTGAAGCGGAACTACCTGACTTGACATCGTCATCTCTTCGACGAAATAAATTTTGTACGTATCTGCATTATGTGTATCTATACATAAATTGTATAGAAGTATTTAAATTTAAAATAAATGTAAAACCTATTTTTCGATAGGGAAAAGGGATTTATTTCGCGACCGTCATCTCTTCGGCGAAATACATTTTGTACGTATATGTATTGAAGTTAAAACTACTTTAGGGACGTTGTGCACTTTTTGGATGGGGAAAAAGTATTAAATTAGCGACCGTCATCGTTTCGACGGAATAAATTTTTGAAGTGAAAATTTCTTTAGGGACGTTGTGCACTTTTTAAATAAGGAGACAATATTGAATTAGCGAACGTCATCGCGACCGTCATCGCTTCGGCGAAATAAATTTTTGAATTGAAATCTTCTTTAGGGACGTTGTGCACTTTTTGGATGGGAAAAATTATTAAATTTGGATGGGGGGAAAATAATAAATAAGCGACGGTCATCGCTTCGACGAAATAAACATTTGAAGTAAAAACTTTAGGGACGTTGTGCTTTTTTTGGATGGAAGAATGTATTAAATTATCGACCGTCATCGCTTCGATGAAATAAATTTGTAATCTTGAGGGATGTGCACTTTTTGGATGGGGGGGGGGGGGGGGGAGAGTATTGAATTAGGGACCGTCATCGCTTCGACGAAATAACTATTTGAAGTTAAACTTCTTTAGGGACGTTGTGCACTTTTTCCATGGAAAAAAGTATTAAATTAGCGATCGTCGTCGTTTCGATGAAATCAATTTTTGAGGGACGTTGTGCACTTTTTGGATGGGGAAAAATATTAAATTAGCGACCTTTATCGCTTCGACGAAATAAATTTTTGTAGTCTTAAATTTCTTTAGGGACGTTTTGCACTTTTTGGATGGGGATAAATTACTAAATTAGGGACCGTCATCGCTTCGACGAAATAAATATTTGAAGTGAAACTTTTTTAGGGACCTTGTGCACATTTTGGATGGGGGAAAAGTATTGAATTAGGGACTGTCATCCATCGCTTCGATGAAATAAATATTTGAAGTGAAACTTCTTTAGCGACGTTGTGCACTTTTTCTATGGACAAAAGTATTGAATTAGCGACCGTCATCGCTTCGATGAAATCAATTTTTAAGTGGAAAGTTCTTGAGAGTCCTTGCGTACTTTTTGGATGAGGAAAATATTATATTAGCGAACCTTCATCGCTTCGACGAAATAAATTTTTGAAGTGAAAACTTTTTGAAGTACGTTGTGCAGTTTTGGACAAGGAAAAATGATTAAATTAGCGACCGTCATCGCTTCGACGAAATAAATTTTTTAAGTGAAAACTTTTTTAGGGACGTTGTGCACTTTCTGTATGGAGGAAAAGTATTGAATTAGGGCCGTAATCGCTTCGACGAAATAAATATTTGAAATGAAATTTATTTAGGGACGTTGTGCACTTTTTCGATGTAAAAAGGTAATAAATTAGCGACTATCATCGCTTCGACGAAATAAATATTTGAAGTTAAAACTTCTTGAGGGACGTTGTGCACTTTTTGGATGGGGAAAATTATTAAATTAGCGACCGTTATCGCTTCGACGAAATAGATTTTTGAATTGAAAATTTCTTTAGGGACGTTGTGCACTTCTTGGATGGGGAAAATTATTGAATTTGCGACCGTCATCACTTCGCTGAAATAAATTTTGTGCATATATAAATTATGTGTATGTATACACAAATAGCATAGGGCATACGCATCACGTATATCGTATATTATATAGGTATAGCACTTCTTTTAGGATGGAGTAAAAGCATTGTGCTCGTAATTTATATACTATAAGAAGTTTTCACTTCTGTCAGCACTCCCACGAGTGCCTTCAATTTTTTTTATTTGTATTTATTGCTAGCCCTACTGATTCTGCACTCTGTTTCAACTCAACGTAGGTTTCTTCCGCTGCATTCTTTATTCTGCTTGTTATGTTTATATCATCTGCGTATGCTGCTAATTGGGTAGATTTGTTTGTAAGTATGTTATTTCCGCTCACCGTCAACCGTCTAATTACATATTCAAGAACAAGAGTAAAAAGCGTTGGAGCCAGTCCGTCGCCTTGTTTCAGTCCTTGCGTTATCGTAAACGCATCAGTGATCTGTCGTTGAATACATACTTGTGCTTCTATTTCTGTCATTGTCATTTGCAATAGGCGTATTAATTTTGATGGTATGCCAAATTCTTCCAATATATTAGGTAGAATTGTTCTATCTATTGAATCATAGGCTTGTTTAAAGTCTACAAAGAGATTGTAAACGCCCATGTCATATTCCCTTGCTTTGGCTTGTATTTGTTTAACTGTAAATAGTTGGTCAATGGTAGATCTATTTTGCCTAAACCCTGCTTAATATTCCCCGATGATTTTTTCCGTGAGAGGTTGAAGTCTTCGATTAAGGATGTTTGTGAATATTTTGTATCCCGAACAAAGTAAAGAGATGCCTCTATAATTCTGACACAACAGTTTGTCTCCTTTTCTTTGAATGGGGCAGATTATACTTTTCTTCCATTGTTGGAGGATTTCTTCTTCTATCTATATCTCTCGTGTTAGCTGGTACATCTGTTGTGTTAAATTCCTTCCTCCTTGCTTGAGTAGTTCTGCCGGTATTTTATCTATTCCCGGTGCTTTATGGCTTTTTTTGCATGTGGATTGCCGTTTGGACCTCCTCTAGCGTTGGGGGTCTAGTTAATTCATTTTCTTCTCCATCTTCCCCCAGCTCTTGTTGTTGTACCTCCTGCCGTGCCTGCTGCTGCCTCTGTTGCTGTAATGGTGGTTGTGCCCCTTTGTTTAATACTTCTTTAAAATATGTCATCCAGGTTATCTTAATTTCGTCCATATCGCTAATGATTTCACCCTTCTTATTTTTGCAGAGGCTAGTCTTCGGTTTGTATCCCTGTCTTAAATGTTGGATAAATTGGTATGCAATACGTATTTCGATTTCCTTAAACTCCCTCTCTATGTTTAGTATCCGTTGGTTTTCGTACTTTCTCTTTTTCTGCCTGCACAGTTTATCTGCTCTTCGTCTTTTGTTCTCAAATTCTGTTTTTCTGTCTCTAGTACGTCTGAGTATGTAATTCTTATGTGCTTCATTTCTTTCCTGTATAGATTGTTTGCATTCTCCATCGAACCATGTTTCTTCTCTCCGTTGTGTCTTTATTCCTAGGACTTCTTTCGCTGTGTTTAGTATGATACTGCTTATGGTGTTCCATTGATTTTCTATTGTGGAGTCTGCTCTGTTTTTTGACATAAAATTAAATATTTAATATTCACTATTAGCGCGCATACGTGTAATATGACCGATCATATTACCCGTATGCACGCTAATGGTGAATATAAAATTCGTAATTTTCGTAAATGCAAGGAATAATAGAAGGAAAACGGAATCCAAGCCGTAGAAGAATGTCATGGTTGCGGAATTTGAGAGAGTGGTTTGGCTGCACCACTAATGAACTTTTTAGGTCAGCTGTAAACAAAGTCAGGGTAACCTTGATGATTTCCAATCTCCGATAGGAGTGGCACAAGAAGAAGAAGAATTTTATATAAAAAAAATCCGCAATAACTATCTCTCAAAACTTACCAAAGTTCATTTGCATATCTCAATTGGTTTTAAAGCAATAAATAAATCGTCAGTTTGTAAGAAAAAATTCAACATCCCGTATCTTGGAAATGAAACATTTGTGGACATACGTTTATAAAGCCAACTGTCATTATTTTTTATGCAGAATTACCCCTTAAAGTTTGTCGCACTTATTTAAAAACACCGTGTATTGATGAAGAACATGTCTAGTTGTTAAAGTACCTAAGTTTGTCGCACTTATTTAAAAACACCGTGTATTGATGAAGAACATGTCTAGTTGTTAAAGTACCTAACCTTTTTATTACCCAACATAACGAATGAATTAAAAAACATAATGTTAAGAAAACCTGAAGCTATAGTTGGGTTTTAATTTCAGTATTTTATAAATGTTAGAATATTCCACAGGGTGATGCGAACTTTGAGAAAAAAACACAGTTTGATTGGTACACCCGGTATACAATGAAAATTTACCTGTTTAGCAACAATATTATTCCAGTGGTATTTTTAAAGAATCAGGCTATAACATGTTCAAAAAATCACTTACATCGGCCAACAGGTTTAGGAAATATGAGACATCAAAAATGACTAAATTTTTAAGTGGGCCGATTTCTATGCACGTAAGTTTGGGAACGCAAAATCCTGCGAGTTATATATATGGTCCTTGCAGGGACAGTGTGACAACTGAATGGAGGAGCAGATAGAACAATGAACTAGAGTCTCTATTTTCGGTCAGGGAACGGTCTACGTGGTACGTAGTGATGATGACAGACTGATTAGCAATGTGTTTTGGGAAAGATCAGACGGTAGAAGATCGGCAGGACGGTCTAGAAAAAGGTGGAAACATGCAGTCAGAGAAGACTTAAAGAAGATGGAAGTGAGACCATGGGAAATACTAGCACAGAATAGGAACCAATGGAAGACAATGGTAAACGCGGCAAAGACTCACGAAGAGCTGTAAAAGCCAAAGATGGTGATGATGATGATGATGTATTACGTTCATACAGTTGACACACTACTCTTAGTTAAAGTTTTAAATGCCAAAAAAACTTCGAGTACATACTCTTATTGAGTTCTGATCAAAATTTTACTTACCCGAAGATCTTGGCCTCAAATCGTCTTGGTAATTGTGCCACATCTCCGTTTGTTGTTGAAGTTGTGTTAAAGGATTGGGCTAAAACAATAAATAAGTAATGAACTTTTTTTCTTATTAAGTAATAAACTATTTTGTAGTCAATACCTAGCACTAAATGTCTAAATGTTAAATCTTTTAGTCAGGGCCCCCGTAAGGGTTACTGGCGCCTGTGTGCAAAAAGGATGTTGGCGCCCCTTAAGGCATTTTAAATCATGTTTTTTATTTCTTTAAGGTAGGTAGGTGCTTGAAACAAACCAAAAAACTGAACTTTAGAAGTCATATTTATAGTCCATTCCTCAAGGTAAAATATTGTAAAACCTCCGAATTTTAAAGAACCGGTTGGATTGACATAACATTTGGCATACACATAGCTAACATGTCAAAGAATAAAGTGATATTGTGCCGTTGTGTGCTTTTGCCCTGAATGTTATTTTCACCTCTTCTCGGGGGTGAAAAAACATACGTTCAAAAATGTCCGGAATTGGATAAAATGACTAAACAGCTTTTGTTCTATAAAGTTTTTCACTAAGTCAATACTTTTCAAGTTATTTGCGAGTAAATATGTTTATTTTTCAACAAAAAAAAAACACGTTTTTAGACGGATTTTCGCAAATAAATCAAAAAGTCAACAATGAATAACCATTTTCAATTTCGTTGCAACACGAAACTACAGCCGCATCATTATTCCAGTTCAATCAGAGAGTGCAGCAAGCACTTCTACCGGTTTCGAAACTTATTAGTCTCTTATCAGGAGGCACATATGCTGCTCTCTCTGACCCAACTAGGACAAACCCCAGCGTGCAGTCACGGATTGCAACGAACGAAATGGCAGGGATGCCCTAGCGGCAACTGCTATCAAAAAACTAAGTTTTCAGTCTAATAGCACATAAAACAACATCCAAAAATGTCATTCTACCTACATCCTACCAGACTGAAAACAATGGGAACCTTCTCTGGTAACACCTCCGAGGCTTCTACAATTTGCAAGCCATAACGGATGCTGAGACTAAGGAAGCTGAGGGAATTTTACAATTTATAATTCACGTCCCATCTGCTCAGCGCGGTAAGGTTCCAACGCGAATGGTTCCCTTCGTACTCCAATGGGAGTAAGCATAAATCAAAAATGAATAACCATTTTCAATTTCGTTGCAACACGAAACAACAGCCGCATCATTATTCCAGTTCAATCAGAGAGTGCAGCAAGCACTTTTACCGGTTTCGAAACTTATTAGTCTCTCATTAGGAGGCACATATGCTGCTCTCTCTGACCCAACTAGGACAAACCCCGGCGTGCAGTCACGGATTGCAACGAACGAAATGGCAGGGATGACCTAGCGGCAACTGCTATCAAAAAACTAAGTTTTCAATCTAATAGCACATACAACAACATCCAAAAATGTCATTCTACATCCTACCAGACTGAAAACAATGGGATCCTTCTCTGGTAACGCCTGTACAAAAGGTACAAAAAGTAAGTATTTTATCGAAAAAATATAGCTTATAAAGAAGTGGAAAAATGGTGTAAGTACCTATATATGAAGAGTGCAGACCCAGTAGAAGCAGAGCTGTAGCTAATGAAAAGGATGTTCTTATTCGCCAAATTCCAAATCGAATATTTCAACGTGAAATAACCAAAAAATCAAGCACTTGTGAGAGAAAACTCATTATAACTTTTTTAAAGTGTTTCACGTTCCGTGTGGATGGCATACATGTAAGCCACATGATGCCTTCACCACTGGGCGGACAGAGCGCATATATGCCATTGTTTATACACATTTTTAATATGTGTTTTTTTGTCCGTTCAGAGTATAAGTCTTAGGATCAGACATCCTCAAGCAAAAAAAAATCGTGAAAATCACCCCCTAATTAGCATCCCAAATGAAATTAGTCCTTACCGCTTCACCACAAGATACTTTAATTGCAATATGTATTGTTTATACGATCTGAAGTTTCATCGATTCAAAGTGCTTATTTTTGAAAATGCTGTAGTTAAAAGGGCTTGAACGAGTCACTAGTCACGATTGTATGCAAATTCACATATCTTCACCAATTTTGACGAAAATATGGTCTTCTACACATATGTGTATTTAAATTATTTATTTATTAGTTATATAATCCAATAAGTGCATTATAAATAATATTTTATTATTTTATCACTATTTTTTTATATTGGTAAAATTATGAAAATATACAACGTTGCCAACAAAAAGTAGAAACAGTAAACCTGGATTCATAAGGAATCAAAAATTGAACGTAACATTGGCATGGTTATTGTTTTTAAAATGGAATGTCATAATTTTAATAAACAACTATACTAAATTTACAATCAAGATGCAGTAGAAATAAATAAACCAATATACGTTATATACTACTAGAAGCACTCCCAAATCATAATTTATAATTATAATGTATATATATATACATTGTAAATCCCAAATCATGATTTCCAAAGTTTATACATTGTAAATTATTATTCGGGAGTGCTCCTAGTAGCATTTAACGTGTCTTGGTTTGTTTATTTCTAGTGCATCCTGATTGTAAATTTAGTATAGAAAGAGATAATCTTTTTCTTAAATATGGTAGTTGTGAAAGAGTGTATGCAGGAAAAATAAAAGAGCTTATCTTTAAAATTAAAAATTTGGAAATAAAGATGGTAAAAAGTGGTAAAAGTGGTAAACAAAATTAGAAACTGGCGCATGTCCTTACTGGACATGCGTCAGTTAAGGGACACCTGCATACAATGGGACTCTTTCGTGGAGACATGAACTGCATACTCTGCAGCAGAGAACTTAAAAACTTAAAATAGTCAATCGTAGCAAGTTACCCCAAATAATATATAGTACTCATCCACTAGCTCTATCTAATCTGGTACAGGGTTGCAGAATCCTGGAATGAATATCATGAAAGAATGGAAGATGTAAAATAATCAAATTGGCTGTAGTACGACCAGTTGATAGTAGACGGTATCCAGGAGAAAAAGTTCTATCTTTAAATGAACTTTCAAATGCTGGTGAAAAAAAAACAAGCACAGAAAGTTACTAGTAATAAGACATACAGTGCGTTACAACAGATATTGAAAAAGAAACAGAACAAACCCTACAAATGATATTAGAGGAGTTGAAAAAATTAAATGAAAGGGTCACTTTCCTGGAATATAGAGCTCAAGGTGCTATTCCAAAGGTAAGAAATGGCTAATGATCTTAGAATTGTCGCATGGAATGCCAACGGGTTGCTTAATCATCAACAAGAACTACAAGCAATCCTTGACATCGAAAAAATTGAGTTGTTTCTTGTCTCTAAAACGCATTTCACAAATCAATCCTACATCAAATTTAAAGGATATAAGGTATATCATAAAATACACCCTGACAATGCGGCCAAAGGAGGCAGTGCAATCATCATAAAGGATAATATATGTCATCACGAAGAGTTGGAATATAAAACTGAACATATTCAAGCCACCACAGTACACATAAAAACTAAAAAAATCTCATAAAGAAGTAAAAACTTCGAGATGTATTCTTGTATAACATCGTTTATTTAAAAACTATCTAAAATGTCAAGGATTGCAAAACGTTTTCGTTCTAATACAGAACATCTTCAGTGCATTCTGCCGAGTAGTTTGAAACTAGCACACTGTATATAGTGGTAACCCCATAATGTATGGTTTACATAATATAGTTTAGTAAAATTTTATGACTACAAGTCGATGTTGATAGATATAACGAAACACATGCTAAAAGGGCACCATGCTCCCCTGCTCGAAGATGCTAGGTAATTGCCAATTCAATGGGCACAGACCAACTGTTGGTCTGTGCCCATTGAATTGGCAAGTACCTAGCATCTTCGAGCAGGGAAGCATGGTGCCCTTTTAGCATGTGTTCCATTATGTGACCATTATGTGAAAGGGCACCATGCTTCCCTGCTCGAAGATGCTAGGTACTTGCCAATTCAATGGGCACAGACCAACTGTTGGTCACATGCTAAAAGGGCACCATGCTTCCCTGCTCTTCGAGCATGGTGCCCTTATGCCTCGACCATGGTGCCTCTTCGAGCAGGGAAGCATGGTGCCCTTTTAGCATGTGACCAACAGTTGGTCTGTGCCCATTGAATTGGCAAGTACCTAGCATCTTCGAGCAGGGAAGCATGGTGCCCTTTTAGCATGTGTTCCATTATATCTATCAACATCGACTTGTAGTCATAAAATTTTACTAAATTATATTATGTAAACCATATATTATGGAGTTACCACTATATACAGTGTGCTAGTTTCAAACTACTCGGCAGAATGCACTAAAGATGTTCCGTATTAGAACGAAAACGTTTTGCAATCCATGACATTTTAGATAGTTTTTAAATAAACGATTTTATACCAGAATACATCTCGAAGTTTTTATTTCTGTATGAGTTTTTTAAACAATGATATACAGCCAACTATTGGGATTTCCCATTGATTTTTTTTTTATAGAAACTAAAACTTTTGAAATAAATGTAAGTTCAATATACTGCCCACCTAAACATTCCATTAAAAAAGAGCAGTATAATGAATTCTTGAAAAGCTTAGGGAAAAGGTTCATTATTGGAGGTGAATTCAATGCAAAGAACACACACTGGGGCTCTAGAATCACTACTACTAAGGGAAAGGAGCTTTTGTTAGCCATTAAAGAACAGAGGCGTGAAGCACTATCAACTGGTAGACCAACCTACTGGCCTACGGATAGAAACAAGTCCCCTGAATTAATGGACTTCTTTATTATTAAGAATATTTCAACTAATTTTATAGACATTGATGACTGTTGGGACTTCAATTCTGATTATTCCCCTATAGTACTAACCATGAGTGACAGTATTATTGAAAAACAAAGTAACCCCACATTAACAAATAAATGGACGGATTGGGTAAGTTTTAAGCTGAGCCTTGAAAAGAAAATAAATCTAAGTGTACCAATACAAAACGCAGAGTAATTAGATAAAGAAGCAGAATTGTTGGTGAACAATATCCAGCAAGCAGCATGGGAAAACACTCCTACACTGAAACATAGGCTAAAAGGAAACAATTATCCAAAGGAAATAAGGAACATGATAATTGAAAAAAGAAAACTGAGAAGAATTTGGCAACAAACAAGGTCTCCTCAAAATAAGACTAAACTAAATCGTGCAAGTCAACAACTCAAAAGAACTATGCTACAATTAAAGAATGACTCAATTAATTCTTACTTACAGGAGCTAACAGATGACGGTAGTACATATTATTCCTTATGGAAAGCTACTAAGAGACTGAAAAGACCTATTATGCACTCTCCTCCTATTAAACTAGAAAATGGTAACTGGGCCAGAAGTAGTGCACAAAAAGCAGAGCTATTTGCCATACATCTTGAAAATACATTCAAACCAAATGAACCTCAAGGGGATGAAGAAAGATGGGACGAACCTGTTCAATTAGAGGAAGAAATTTGGCTAACTACAACAAAAGAAGTGCTTGAAGAAATAAGGGAAAATATTAATCCGAAGAAAGCTCCGGGCTATGATCTAATTACGAGTGAGCTGTTGAAAAATCTTCCCAGAAGAGCTATCGTAAAATTAACAAACCTCTTTAACGGTGCATTCAGATTAAAATATGTACCAATGATATGGAAGATGGCGAAAGTCTTTATGATTCCTAAACCAGGAAAACCAGCACATGAGGTTTCGTCATACAGACCGATATCTCTGCTTCCTGTAATATCGAAGCTGTTTGAGAAACTGCTCCTCAAGCGAATAAAACCAATTATTGAATCAAGAAATTTGATACCGACAAAGCATTTAACAATTGACCAGGTGCACAGAATCACAAATATTATCGAAAGATCCCTAGAAGAAAAGAAAGTCTGTTCAACTGTATTCCTTGATGCTGCACAGGCTTTTGATAAAGTCTGGCATGAAGGTTTAACATACAAACTAAAATGCTTTCTACCTGTACAGTACTCAAAACTTTTACAATTATACATAAAAGAACGACATTTTAGAATTAAGCAAGAAGACTGTTTTTACTATCTTGTTAGGTTAGATAAAAGACGCTATGGGGTAAGCTCTTAATTTTAAGGAACAGTAATAATTTAGGTTAGATTAAAATGGCTCATTGGTCAAGTATGACCAGATTGGAATTGTAATAATCATCATCGTAGTGATGATTATGGAGGAAAAAAATGAACATTCCAAATAATCTTTTTTTTGCCCTAACATGTTTTCTTCTCCACGGCTTATCTCCACTATTTCAGTCTTGTTTTAAGTCGCTTTCACTATTTTCTACTAACACTACATTATAAGCATACATTAAGCTTCACCCGGTTAATTCGACATTCACATAGTCTGGGTAGATTATCGGATTATCGGTCATTTTGAGAAAAGTTATTTACCAGCAATTTTATTGCTAGCAATCGAATCTTATGATTGTATATATGAATAATATAGGTATGGAAAGTCCGCAGATAGTGTGCTACTTGTTTTATAAACAAAATGGCGCCCAAAAATTAAAAAATTCAAATTAAAAAATTTAAAAATGACGGTCATCGCGACCTTCATTGCGACCTTCATCGCGACCCTCATTGCGACCGTCATCGCTTATGCTATATATTACGTATATGTATATATTAAATGTGTAGAGGTATTTACATTTAAAATAAATGTAAAACCTCTTTTAGGATGGGGAAAAAGGATTGATTTCGCGACCATCATCATATATGGGTATAATATGTGTATGTACATATATATATATATATATATATATATATATATATATATATATATATATCAAGCGATGAGTCCCGGGACATTCTAAGCGACCTAACGATGACTTCAGGGACATTTACTGAATTCCGGGTCTGGCCGGCATTCCTATACGTCTAATGATGACTTCAAGGACTGTCCCGGAAATCAATTTATGTATAATGCCTGCTTCCGGTACAGTTTTAAGCATCTCGAAAAAATAGTCATTAATCTAGTAGGATACTTATTTTTATGAGCTCATGTAAGTTATAACTGTAAGAAAAAAATTCATTTTCTGTTCACATTTTAAAGTTCTCCTTTATACCCAATACTAAAAATTATAATTTCGACTTCTAGCATCTTTGACAGTTACATGTTTCAAGTTTCGTTTTAACTGAGACGACTTTATTTGAAGCTAGACGAGAAGAAGATAAACTTGATAATACCTATATTGTGAATACCATTTACTTATTTTTAATGAACATTAGGGTGGAGCTTAAATTTATTTTTTTCGGATTTCTTTTTCGCGGGTTGCGGAATTGATGCGTCTTCCATTTTCCAATGAAAAACTTAGATGTGACATTTTTTCTTATTTTCACTCTGAAGAGTGCCCCATTGTGACTGAAATTTTGGAATTTTATAAAGAAAATGTTTTCTAAAAATAATTCAATAGAGTCAACTAGAGTACACGATGATGTTTTTATTCATTTATTTAAGCTATTAGGACTACAATATGAAGAAATAAAAGAAAAATAGTCAATACAAAATAAAAAAAATATGCTTACAAATTGAAGAATAATATAAAAACTCATTGTGAACGATAATCTTTCTTAATATCAAATTTAGACATCAAAAGGCATGATTTGAGCTTATTCTTAATGAATCCGTTTTTCCTTTGTGGTACACAGATGCCAGCACTTGCTTCTGTAACTAATTTGAGACACCTTCCAGTGGATTATGTGTGACACGGAATTTTTCCAATATTTCTTAGGATTTCATTTTCTACAATCAGTGGCTCTATGATGGCCTGAGACATCATTTCGATACTTAAATTCTTCGTAGGTGTAGGTTCTATCTTGTTTTTCCAATCTATAATATCGATTTAATCATCAGCATCCATATTTAAAGTAGGTTCTTGGAAAAAAAAGTTAGGCTCCGATGTCTGGTGTCTCTATAATCTTCAATATTCTGCAGAGTGCAAGTTCTCAGACGTAGGTAGCCTACTGTCTGTTGTCGGCTAACATTTCTAGTAGTAGATTTTCTGAATGTACAAAGAATCCATTTCTCTGCATGACTGGGTTAATAACATTCTTCCAGTGGTTTGGTAAATAGCGCTATAGTTTTATCGTATCATATAAAAATGTTTGGCACCAAAAATACAAATTGGCCCGGTCTTGATCCTGAACCACATAGGAGCATAGAACGTTAAAATAACAACTGTGATTAGTCTAATTAGGTTTTCTGACAGAGTTTGGCTTGAGACATAAGTAATCTCATCCGGTTAGCCATTGTCAACCATCTAGCTTGAGTGAACTAGTTTACCAGGATTTTTTTCGCAAAATTTTCATCACAATGTCCACTATTGATATACTGTCGGTGCTTAATTCCTGTGTCGATGTGATAATATCGGACAATGTACATTTAATTTCATCAAACGGAACAATTGGGAATAAGGGGAACCTCGATTATCCGTCAGGGCACCGGACCAAGAGTATGACGGATAATAGAAAAGACGGTTAACAGAACATTAAAAAAATTGAAAATTGATAGACAACTCTCAAACTTTATTTATAATATACAGGGTGTAACAAAAATACAGGTCATAAATTAAATCACATATTCTGGGACCAAAAATAGTTCTATTGAACCTAACTTACCTTAGTACAAATGTGCACCTAAAAAAAGTTACAGCCCTTTGAAGTTACAAAATAAAAATCGACTTTTTTAAATATATCGAAAACTGTTTGAGGTTTCTTAATGAAAACGGACATGTGAAATTCTTATGATAGTAACATATTGAAAAAAAATTATATTGAAATTTGTGCACCCCATAAAAATTTTATGGGGGTTTTGTTCGCTTAAACCCCCCCCCCAAACTTTTGTTTACGTTCCAATTAAATTATCATTGTGGCACAATTAGTTAAACACAATGTTTTTAAAACTTTTTCGCCTCTCAGTACTTTTTCGAAAAGTTAGTTTTTTGAGATATTTTGAATATTTTGTCAAATGCACCACATATTTGTGTACAGTTCAGTACGATTTTAGAGACTTTAATAATATGAAAATTTATTTATAAATTACAGTTTGAGGTATACTTTGAACCATATTAATAAAGAAGCACATCTCGATAAAAGGTGCCTTATCTGAAAAATACTAAGAGGCAAAAAGTTTAAAAACACTGTGTTTTTACTAATGGTACAACAATAAGAGTTTAATTGGAACGTACACAAACATTTGGGGGGTTTAAAGGCACAAACCCCCCATAAAATTTTTATGTAAACATATTAAAAAAGAAGCCGCCTCTCGATTAAAACCGGTTTATCCAAAAAGTACTAAGAGGCAAAAAAGTTTTAGAAACATTGTGTTTAACTAATGGTACTACAATAATAATTTAATTGGAACGTACATGAAAGTTTGGGGGGTTTAAGAGAACAAAACCAACAGGTTATAATTGTTTGGTTGCACTGTTGGGTCGGGGTTGTCCCAAAATTCAAAATAGATCAATTTCAGTAGAAATAGAAAGAAATGTTATTGAAGTTTTCGATTCATATCCTAGAAGCGGATTGATTGATACCGCACCCCGCGTATGTAAAAATGCAAAAAAATTTTTTTTCAAATTTCAAAATTAAAATCACGTTGGGGCAAATGTTAGAGTGAAAATATAAAAAATGACAATTAACTTTTCGAATCCTTTCCCACAGTAGCATCGATCCCGCACACCACGTTTGTGAAAATTGTTATTTCATTTTTCTCCATATAACAGCGCTCCACCCTATAATGAACATATACGATAACCATACTCTAACTAAACCTATAATCTACGCTACTTTAATTGATACTGAAGGCTTACAAACAGCTCATGTTCCTTTTTGATACTATGTTCATAAAAGATGGATCGCATATGGATAAACCTCGCAATTTTTACAGAATGGATCGATTTGTTTGAAAATTTGAGAATAAGTAGTGGACAGTCCATGGATCAAAATCTATATCATGCCGAGAGGCGCTTTTACCATGGGGGTGGTTGCCACCCTATCTCGGGGGTGGAAATTTTTTATTATACTTTAATCGCAAAAGTTGGT
Organism: Diabrotica virgifera virgifera; assembly: GCF_917563875.1. NCBI lineage: Eukaryota > Metazoa > Arthropoda > Insecta > Coleoptera > Chrysomelidae > Diabrotica > Diabrotica virgifera. The sequence continues at coordinate 143,917,784 of NC_065446.1, read as the reverse complement.
AAAAACGTTCATTCGAAGCAAAAAGTGTTCTATACATTTTTTTGATAAAATTGATAGTTTTCGATTTATTCGCTATCGAAAGTGTAAGTTTTATGTGTTTTTTTTGACAAGCAATTAAGAATTTAATATTCACCTTTGGCGTGCATACGTAACATGACTCGTTTGTTTAGAATTACCCCTTAAAGTTTGTCATACTTATTTAAAAACACCCTGTATTAATGAAAAATTTGGCTAGTTGTTAAAATACCTAACTTTTTTGTTATACAACATAAGCGAATGAATCAAAAACACAATGTTAAGAAAACATCAGACTATAGTTGGGTTTTAATTTCAGTATTTTTTAATAAAATAACCGTTGCCCTACCCAAAGAGGATGCATATGACCGGTACTAGAAACTCGCAATTTGTGAAATAGATTTATCTCTGGAAGATAAATAGCCGTACCAGTTTTAGTTTTTCTAAATAGATGTGTTCTAGAAGTATTTAAAAAAAACTAGAGCTCCAGCTCCCTTAGGAAGCCTTTTCGGAGTAGGTGATTTAGGTTAAACCGTAATATTTTAAGCCCAGAAATCTACAGTTATAATATTTTCAATTATTAATGAAACACCCTGTATTGTTTTGTTTTATTTCATTATCTTTTATTTTGTAATAATATTGACGATTTGTGTAATTTCAGTAAACTGTATTTGTTGTTGTTTTTTTCCTACTCTTTGTACCTACGCTTTGTCCATAAAATTGTAAAATTTTCAGTGACAATAAAGTATATTTCTATTCTATTCTATACACGCGTTTTTGCTGCTTTTGTTGAACATTTTTTTAGCACTATCCCATATCAGTCGTGGAAAAGGGCCCCGCGACACTTTGATATGGGGCCCCTGTGGCCCCCCATACGGCTAGCTACGCCACTGTATGAGATACAAAAAAATATGTAACAAAAATTTTGAAAATTGGATTTATCCGCATTATGAATAATACGGTAAACATACATAGCGAATTAAAATATTCATATAAGAACACTTATTTATTGGATACGTAGTCAGAGGTCATAATAAATTATTACAATGTAAAAATAAAATATTCCATTCTTTCCTAATATCAGACGACGCGACGCCTTCGCTCCGAAATTAATTGTAACTGTCTAGATTTTGAGAATAGCTCCATTCATAAAATAATCTTCCTGTGTTGTGTGATGCCGAAAGTAAAATAATATCGCATTTAAACTTTTAAAGATATAATATGTCGCCTAAAAGGTGATAACAATATAATACGAATAGCATACCCACTGTTGTTACGGACAGCCACTCAATTGTTTTTGTACAGACTAAACGTCCTACTTATAAACTGTTTGCAGAGTATGCAATTAGATATTAGGTCAATCGGCCAAACAAAATTTTTGCTGAAAAAGCACTAGATGGCTACCCTGTATAGTCCATTCACTCACGATAGAATTTTACAAAACTTTCAAATTTTAAAGAACCGCCTGGATTTTGGATTGACATGTTTTCGACTAATTCTAAGCAACTTTTGTTCTCTTTTATTCATCTACAAATAAACCAAGTCAATACTTTTCGAGCTATTTGCGACTGCATATGTTCATTTTTCAACAAAAAAAAAACACGTTTTTCGATGGTTTTTGCGCAAATGACTCAAAAAGTAAGTATTCTATCGAAAAAATATTGTAAGCAAAAATATATCTTATAAAAAATTGAAATAAAATTATGTATTTAATGGTAGGGGAGCCCAAGCTGGGATTTTTGCAGTTACTGGAGAAACCTTGTACCCTGTAAATGTACCTCTACCATATATTGGCTTTTAATACAGGAGAATTCGCTAAGGTAGGCCCGAAAAAAATATATATCCTTATAGGTCTGGATCCCGCGTATGAAAAAAAAGTTGATTAATAGCAAGCTGAAAATTTGTTAGTAGCTTAAGGGTGTCTAGTCGGACAAAGTTTGATATATGGGAACACTGGAACAGGGGAAGTTTTAATTGTGGAACAGGTTAAAAATTTGAAACGGTCAGACCACAAAAACGTAACATGTATTTTGTCCGACAGAACAGACTTAAACTCTCCGAATAAAGATTAAACTCTCATGCAAAAATCAGATTGCTATTTATTACCAAATGGGCGTTTTAATGAGTGGAACATGTAGAATATGTCAAATGACAGGAATTATGACAGGTAATAAATAGCAGTCTGATTTTTGCATGAGAGTTTAATCTCTGTTCGGAGAGTTTAAGTCTGTTCTGTCGGACAAAATAAATGTGCCGTTTTCGTGGTCTGACCGTTCCAAATTTTTAACCTGTTCCACAATTAAAACTGCCCCTGTTCCAGTGTTCCCATATATCAAAGTTGAGCTAGACACCCTTGAGCTATTAACAAATTTTCAGCTTGCTATTTTTCAACTTTTTTTTCATACGCGGGAGCCAGACCTATTAGAAAAACTCGAAATCGTCAGATTAAGAGAAGGTACCTAATAGTCTAAGAGCTAGTGAACCCTCCGACTAACGGTCGTCCTGTAAGGCTAGAAACTTGTCTAGTGACAATTCATAGCACACCAAGGCTAAAAACCATGACCTGGCAGGCATCAGCCGTGCACGTGTATCTACCAGGTATCGAAAAGTGCAAATTTAGGGGGTAAAATAAACTTTCTCCTGTAAAGTTTAAATTTAAGTATGTGTTTGAGTAAGTCATTTAGAAGAAATGTGTACAATGACAGGCGATTCTGAAGAGCATAAGACCTTGCCAGGCGAGGGGAAAGATTAGGGGTTTTTCCTAAAATTATCTTTTTTACATCGAACAAAGTTTTTTTAGGTTTTTTGAATCATTCCAAACAGAAAAGGTCTTTAGTGACTTTTCTCTGAGGTTAATAGTTTTTGTTATATAAGCGATTAAAAATTTTGAAAATTACGAAATCGGCCATTTTTAACCCTAAATCGGACATTTAACTAAAAATTTTAATGTTGCCAAGGAAGGTAGATATTCTTTAAACTTTGATTGATGAAATCCCGAAGAGTTTTTTGCAATACAGTATCGAAAACCCCTTTGTTTTTTAATTGCTAATCAAGCGGGCGCGACACTGTAGTATAAGTGAGGACGTTTGAGTTGGAATAAATTCATTTTCTGGAGAATGGGCGACTCTGGAGATAAATTACAAATCAGGTCGATTTTTATGTTTACATTGTAATTTTTTGTCATATATATCATACTAGTGACGTAATCCATCTGCGCGTGATGGCACAATCGATGATTTTTTTAAGGATAGGGGTCGTGTGATAGCTCATTTGAAAGGTTATTTAATTATATATTCAATAATATAAACATTAACATAATTATTTATACAGGGTGCCCAAAAAATTTTTTTGAATTAAACTAATTGAGACAAAAAGAAGAATTTATATAATTTGTTTAATTTGAAATACATTTTATTGTTGTCCGAAAACAGGAAAAATGTTTATTTGATAAATAATTTTTTTCGCTTAAATTCAATATTAAAGCTGCCACCCACCTGTCTCTTAGCAGTTTCAACATTTAATTTAAGCGAAAAGTAATGTTTATTTTACAAATTAAGATATTTTCTGTTTCCTGACAGCAGTAAAATGTATTTAGAATTAAATAAATTATATACATTCTTCTTTTTGTCTCAATTAATTTAATTAAAAAAAAATTGGGCACACTGTATAAATAATTATGTTAATGTTTATATTAGTGAATAGAGAATTAATGCCTGGTTGCAGCAACATATCTTAAGCTCCAGCTTAGCTCTGCCGTGCTTAGCGAAAACGCCGTATCTGCAAAAATCTGAAAAAATTAGATTTACACATTTTTCTAACCCAAATGTGCATATCTATCTTATTTGCTTACTAAAAATGACGTAAGTTAAGCCAAAATACATTAAACACAACGCATTTTATGCCGTATCTGCAAAAATGTTCATGGATACTTAGAATAAATGCGTCATCTGAAAAATACTTAGAAAAACGCCGTATTTAAAGGTCACTTGCCGCGTTTATCCTAAGCAGGCACTAGATGCGGCGTTCTGCCTAAGCATTTGACAGATTTTTACAGCATGTGTAAAATTTTTAATAAGGTTAGTTTGTTGCCTTTTTTCAACGTGAATGGTTATCTGATATAATTTTTTAAGTATGTCAAATAGAAAATAGAACAAAGTTAATACTGCAGAAGGCAGTTTTTTCTTTATCAATAGAAAATCTAAACACATATGTTTGAGTTGTTGGTGATCAAGAAATAATGTGAGGTATAGCGGAGTTTCCTATGTGTATGAATATTGTTGTTGATGCGACATTGTATTATTACGTTACATCAGGCATTTTAAACAGTGCAAATTTTATAAAGTTTGTTCGAAATAGGAATTTTGGTACGAAGTATTTTGATCGCCGTACGTCGTAGAATTTCCAAATAAAAAATGTGTTATAAAAGTACACAGTTAAATCAATGTATAATAATTAACAATTAAAAATAAACTTGATCGTAAATGTTAATCGTTTCTGGAATGTTTTTAATTTTAAAATTCAAGGAACGCCCCTTAGCGGCAAACTTATGAATTCCAAAATTATTTCCAACACTTTTTTTATCCATTTTCATGACACACTTTTATAAAAGATGTTTTTTATTCTCCTTTTTCATCGTTGTATTGTATTTATTATATAGTAGACTCCCTCTATAACGAGAACTGAAATGGCAGACTAATTACCTCGTTATACGCGGATCTCGTTATATCAGACAACAATTATATTGTTCATACATACCTATATCGTTGTCTAAAATATTTACTTTCTATTATATAGTGATGCCATTCGCAGCAATATAAGTTGTTAATATTGTTTTTTCAACAATAAGGCTTCGTCATCATAAATTATAAATTTTTTTACAAGATTCAGTATCGGCCAATAAATAAACAGAGCAGGAAGAACTTTATTATAGGTAGGCGTGGATTTTTATTACCCACAAAGGGTTGTAACGCCACGGAGTATTAATTAAGTACTACCCTGGAGAACCGCACATATGTTGGGAATTTATGTATACAGGTAGGTAGTTGGGCTATTTACTTATAGCCATTACAGCGCTAAAAATAGATAAAGAATAATAAAGATACATATTTTATGATTTCATTTTTCCTCGTTATAGAAATGTTCAGTTCAATAGAAATTTTATGGGACATCTAGTGTAATACCTCGTTATAAGCGAAACCTCGTAATAACTGTGTTCGTTATAGAGAGAGCCTACTGTATTATAAAATAAGAAAATGCTTAGCGCAAACGCAGTACTGCATTCTTTCTAAGGAGGAAGAAGTTAATTTTTATGTAGTATACTTAGAAAGAACGCAGTAACATGAGTTTTTAGAGTAAATAAAATATATTTTGCCAATCTTATGTATAAATATGAATTCTATGATATTTATTATGTATATAAAGTAGAAAACAAAAAAAATTCTAAATAGTTTTCAACGGCTAGACATTTAAACAAAAACCGATTTTACTCAAATGCGATCTCTCTGCAGATACGGCGTTTTTCCTAAGGACGGCAGAGCTAAGCTCTACTTATAAATAGGGCCTCCTTGAGTATCACTTACGTTGCACCAGAATTTGAGATTCTTACCTTATTATCAATTATATCTATTATTATATTATGGTATTCTCATTGTAATATATTATAATTATATTATATTAATTCTTATGATATTCTCGACTTAAGCTTAAAATCTGTTGGTGCAACCGGGCATAAATAACCTTTCAAATGAGCTATAACACGACCCCTTTCGCTTAAATTATATGTTCAAACTGCTAAAAGGGAGGTGGGTGGCAGCTTTAATATTGAATTTAAGCGAAAGACAATATTTATTTAACAAATAAACATTTTTTCCTGGTTTTGGACAACAGTAAAATGTATTTCGAATTAAATACATTATATACATTCTTCTTTTTGTCTCAATTAATTTAATTCAAAAAATTTTTTTAGGCACCCTGTATAAATAATATTGTTACTGTTTATATTACTGAATAGAGAATTTAATAACCTTTCAAATGAGCTATCACACGACTCCTATTCTTATTTAAAAAAATCGTCGATTGTGTCATCACGCCCAGATAGATGACGTCACTAGTATGATATATATGCCCAAAAACTATCTTTTAAAAATAGAAATCGACCTCATTTGTAATTTATCTTCAGAGTCGCCCCTTCTTTGGAAAATGAATTTATTCCAACTCAAACGTCCTCACTGTACCTATAACTGCAGAGGCTTATATCTTAAAACCATGATTTTTTGGAGCTACGCGCTCATAGAGTCTTTTGTTCTACACATCAAGGACCACCAGAATCCAAAGTTTCAGAGCATTTGACAGAGAGCCATTTCCCAAAAGGTTTCTGCGGGGCCCTTTCCTTAAAACCCTTTTTTGCGGAATTTTTCAATAACGGTGGTAAATTGTCATGTAAGAAACCTTCCTTTTTCAATACCGTACGATTTTTTTGTTTCAGAAAGGTATTTTTCAGACGGGATACAGAAGTTGGAGCATCGCTGGGTCAAGTGTATCGAGCTAAAAGGAGACTATGTAGAAAAATAAATTGCCACTTTTCCAAAATTTTCTTTTTTCTTCTGTAGGCTAAGTACTTATCGGACTGCCCACGTATGTATGAGTACCATTATATTCAAATTACGGGTTACTAGTTATCTACTTCTTCACTGTTATTGCAATAGGTACTCTAAGTTGTGTGCTAGATTCAGCCATATTTATAATATATCACACTTGAATACGTCACCAACAACTAAACCGCTTTCGTCCTAGCGGTCAAAAAGTGATTCATCGATGAATATGCGGTATGGCCAATTTCAATATACTGCAGTATTTGCGTAATTTCTACACGCTCTTTTGTCTGAGTTTACTGTTATCCTTTCGTTAAATACGAATGCACTTTGCACGAAAGATAAGTTGACAGTCTTCAATGCGATTTTTATGGACATAAAGATAAGTAAACAGGTAACCGGTCTCTAAATATTAAACAATCTAACCCCATAGGGGGTAGTTATGGGCCTCAATTTTTATTAGTAAAACAACTATCTAACCCCACAAGGGGTGGTTATGGTCCTCAATTCTTGCGCAAGAAATTGTGCAATTAATTGCGCAATTACTTGCATCGTGTAAATTGGCTATAAATTTCTAATAAGCAGTCCACCATACCGAATCCACTATTTTGGATTTTAAATCTGACAAAATCATAATTTAGTCACTCCAAAAAACCCCAATTAATTTTTCTTTAGAAAAAAGTGGTATCCTCTTTTTAGTTATATCACGAGTTCCCGATTACAACTCTGATTTTTACAAATTGACCGAACGAAATCCGCTCTCTATTAATTAACTAAATATGTTAACAGAAAAAAATTAAAATGTACCGGAACTCATCAACATATGAGAAATTCAAAAATATTACGTTTTTTTTAAGTATGTAGTGTACCGTGTCTTCTTCTTTAGGTGCCGTGTCTGTATTCAGACGTTGGCCGTCATCATGTTTACAATTTCTTGAAATCTCTCTCTATCGGCTGCTACGCGAAATAATTCTTCTACTGTGCAGCCACACCATTGTCTAATATTACGCAGCCATGAAAGTTTTTTTTCGACCAATCCATCTCTTTCCCTCCACTTTTACTTGTATTATAAGGCGAAGCAGATGGTATTTAGGTCCTCTAATTATATGGCCGAAGTATTCTGTTTTTCTCCTCTTTATGATGCTTATGAGCAGACGTTCTGAATTCAGCATTTGAATAACATATTCATTGGAAGTGTGTGAAACCCACGATATCTTTAGGATTCGTCGATAGCACCGTGTATCGTGTAGAAAGTAGTAATGTACTCAAGATTTTGGGTCTGTATATATACCTTAATCCTAATTAACTAAATACGTTACCTGAAAAAAAAATCAAATGTACCGGAACTCACCAAAATATGAGAAACTCAAAAATATTACGGTTTTTAAAAGGTATATAGCGTACCATATAGAAAATAGTAATGTACTCAAGATGTTGGGTCTCTATTTAAACCTTAATACTAATTAACTAACTAAGTTACCTGAACAAAGTTTAAAATGTACCGGAACTCATCAATATATGATAAACTCAAAAATATTACCGTTTTTTAAAAAGTATATAGTGTGCCGTGTAGAAAATAGTAATGTACTCAAGATTTTAGGTCTCTATTTCCACCTTATTACTAATTAACTAAATACGTTACCTGAAAAAAGTTTAAAATGTACCGGAACTCATCAATATATGAGAAACTCAAAAATATTACGTTTTGTTTTAAAGTATATAGTGTACCGTGTAGAAAGTAGTAATGTACTCAAGATTTTGGGTCTCTATTTCCACCTTATTACTAATTAACTAAATACGGTACCTGAAAAAAGTTTAAAATGTACCGGAACTCATCAATATATGAGAAACTCAAAAATATTACGTTTTGTTTTAAAGTATATAGTGTACCGTGTAGAAAGTAGTAATGTACTCAAGATTTTGGGTCCCTATTTCCACCTTATTACTAATTAACTAAATATGTTACCTACCTCAAAAAAATTAAAATGTACCGAAACTCACCAATATATGAGAAACTAAAAATATTACGTTTTTCTTTTAAGTATGTAGTGTCCCGTGTAGAAGGTAGTAATGTACTCAAAATTTTGGGTCTCTATTTACACCTTAATACTAATTTACTAAATACGTTACCTGAAAAAAGTTTTAAATGTACCGGAACTCATCAATATATGAGAAACTCAAAAATATTACCGTTTTTGTAAAAGTATATAGTGTACCGTGTAGAAAATTGTAATGTACTTAAGATTTTGGGTCTGTATTTACACCTTAATACTAATTAACTAAATATGTTACCTACCTCAAAAAAATTAAAATGTACCGAAACTCATCAATATATGAGAAACTCAAAAATATTATGTTTTTCTTTTAAGTATGTAGTGTCCCGTGTAGAAAGTATTAATGTACCCAAAATTTTGGGTCTCTATTTACACCTTAATACTAATTAACTAAATACGTTACCTGAAAAAAGTTTAAAATGTACCGGAACTCATCAATGAGAAACTCAAAAATATTACGTTTTGTTTTAAAGTATATAGTCTACCGTGTAGAAAGTAGTAATGTAGTCAAGATTTTGGGTCTGTATTTACACTGTAATACTAATTAACTAAATACGTTACCAGAAAAAAATTAAAATGTACCGGAACTCATCAATATATGAGAAACTCAAAAATATTACCGTTTTTTTAAAAGTATATAGTGTACCTACCAAACAGAAAATAGTAAGATCTCTATTTATACCATAATATTAATTAACTAAATACGTTACCAAAACAAACTGCTGTATTATTTATTTGTTCCTAAAAAGTTGGTTGCGAGTGTTTATGGGATTTTTGTAAACACGTTGTTTCATTACTCCCTATACACCACCATACACCAAAATCGACCGGATTAAATTCTGGGCTACATCGTGGCCAACGAAAATGACTACCACGACCAATCCAGCGTTCAGGAAATTCGGTATTTGGGTATGTTCTCACTGCCCTCGTATAATGTGGGGGTGTATCATCTTGCATGAACCACAAATGTTGCCTTAAGTTTAATGACAATTCTTCCAACAAATTAATAAGGTCATTTTGTAAAAAATGTAAATAGTTCTCGCCATTCAAATTACAAGGGTAACTGGCATGGCTGATTTGAAAAATGCGATTAGCTCGAAAACTGTTGAGTTTTAAAGTTATTAACAAGTTTACCTTTTTTCCACACAAATAGCGATAACTTGAAAAACAAAAAAGTTAAGCCCAAAATTTATGCCATATACGTGTCATATGTGGCGGCCTATATAAGCTACATCAATGTATGTATCAAATTATAATTGCACGTACTCAGAAGCCTCCAGTCATAAATTTTTATATGTAAATGTCCACATTCATGAAAGTTATAGCAAAAAAATTTAAAATTGCAATTTCAACACCCTGTATAATTCTTAATATCAACATTTTATTAAAGCAAGTTGGCTTAAATCGCAATATTTTAAAGTGTAGAGTCTACTGTTTCTTTATACACTATATACTGATTTTTAAAAAGTATATAGTGTACCGTGTAGAAAATAGTAATGTACTCAAGATTTTGATCTGTACTCGTATAGACACCTTAAAAGAAGTCCCGGTAGTCATCGTTTGACATATAATTAACTAAATACGTTACCTGAAAAAAATTCAAATGTACCGGAACTCATCAATATATGAGAAAATCAAAAATATTACAGTTTTTTAAAAAGTATATAGTGTGCCGTGTAGAAAATAGTAATGTACTCAAGATTTTAGGTCTCTATTTCCACCTTATTACTAATTAACTAAATACGTTACCTGAAAAAAGTTTAAAATGTACCGGAACTCATCAATATATGAGAAACTCAAAAATATTACTGTTTTTGTAAAAGTATATAGTGTACCGTGTAGAAAATAGTAATGTACTCAAGATTTTGGGTCTGTATTTACACCTTAATACTAATTAACTAAATATGTTACCTACCTCAAAAAAATTAAAATGTACCGAAACTCATCTATATATAAGAAACTCAAAAATATTACGTTTTTCTTTTAACTGTGTAGTGTCCCGTGTATAAAGTATTAATGTACTAAAAATTTTGGGTCTCTATTTACACCTTAATACTAATTAACTAAATACGTTACCTGAAAAAAGTTTAAAATGTACCGGAACTCATCAATATATGAGAAACTCAAAAATATTACGTTTTGTTTTAAAGTACATATATAGTGTACTGTGTAGAAAGTAGTAATGTACTCAAGATTTTGGATCTCTATTTCCACCTTATTACTAATTAACTAAATACGGTACCTGAAAAAAGTTTAAAATGTACCGGAACTCATCAATATATGAGAAACTCAAAAATATTACGTTTTGTTTTAAAGTATATAGTGTACCGTGTAGAAAGTAGTAATGTACTCATGATTTTGGGTCTCTATTTCCACCTTATTACTAATTAACTAAATATGTTACCTACCTCAAAAAAATTAAAATGTACCGAAACTCACCAATATATGAGAAACTAAAAATATTACGTTTTTCTTTTAAGTATGTAGTGTCCCGTGTAGAAGGTAGTAATGTACTCAAAATTTTGGGTCTCTATTTACACCTTAATACTAATTTACTAAATACGTTACCTGAAAAAAGTTTTAAATGTACCGGAACTCATCAATATATGAGAAACTCAAAAATATTACCGTTTTTGTAAAAGTATATAGTGTACCGTGTAGAAAATTGTAATGTACTTAAGATTTTGTGTCTGTATTTACACCTTAATACTAATTAACTAAATATGTTACCTACCTCAAAAAAATTAAAATGTACCGAAACTCATCAATATATGAGAAACTCAAAAATATTACGTTTTTCTTTTAAGTATGTAGTGTCCCGTGTAGAAAGTATTAATGTACCCAAAATTTTGTGTCTCTATTTACACCTTAATACTAATTAACTAAATACGTTACATGAAAAAAGTTTAAAATGTACCGGAACTCATCAATATATGAGAAACTCAAAAATATTACGTTTTGTTTTAAAGTATATAGTCTACCGTGTAGAAAGTAGTAATGTAGTCAAGATTTTGGGTCTGTATTTACACTGTAATACTAATTAACTAAATACGTTACCAGAAAAAAATTAAAATGTACCGGAACTCATCAATATATGAGAAAATCAAAAATATTACCGTTTTTTTAAAAGTATATAGTGTACCTAACAAACAGAAAATAGTAAGATCTCTATTTATACCTTAATACTAATTAACTAAATACGTTACCAAAACAAACTGCTGTATTATTTATTTGTTCCTAAAATGTTGGTTGCGAGTGTTTATGGGATTTTTGTAAACACGTTGTTTCATTACTCCCTATACACTACCATACACCAAAATCGACCGGATTAAATTCTGGGCTACGTCGTGGCCAACGAAAATGACTACCACGACCAATCCAGCGTTCAGGAAATTCGGTATTTGGGTATGTTCTCACTGCCCTCGTATAATGTGGGGGTGTATCATCTTGCATGAACCACAAATGTTGCCTTAAGTTTAATGACAATTCTTCCAACAAATTAATAAGGTCATTTTGTAAAAAATGTAAATAGTTCTCGCCATTCAAATTACAAGGGTAACTGGCATGGCTGATTTGAAAAATGCGATTAGCTCGAAAACTGTTGAGTTTTAAAGTTATTAACAAGTTTACCTTTTTTCCACACAAATAGCGATAACTTGAAAAACAAAAAAGTTAAGCCCAAAATTTATGCCATATACGTGTCATATGTGGCGGCCTATATAAGCTACATCAAAGTATGTATCAAATTATAATTTCACATACTCAGAAGCCTCCAGTCATAAATTTTTATATGTAAATGTCCACATTCATGAAAGTTATAGCAAAAAAATTTAAAATTGCAATTTCAACACCCTGTATAATTCTTAATATCAACATTTTATTAAAGCAAGTTGGCTTAAATCGCAATATTTTAAAGTGTAGAGTCTACTGTTTCTTTATACACTATATACTGATTTTTAAAAAGTATATAGTGTACCGTGTAGAAAATAGTAATGTACTCAAGATTTTGATCTGTACTCGTATAGACACCTTAAAAGAAGTCCCGGTAGTCATCGTTTGACATATAATTAACTAAATACGTTACCTGAAAAAAATTCAAATGTACCGGAACTCATCAATATATGAGAAAATCAAAAATATTACAGTTTTTTCAAAAGTATATAGTGTACCTACCAAACAGGACATAGTAAGAGATTTTGGGTCTGTATTTACACCTTAATACTAATTAACTAAATAAGTTACCTGAAAAAAATTAAAATGTAGCGGAACTCACCAATATATGAGAAACTCAAAAATATTACAGTTTGTTAAAAAGTTTATAGGGTACTCTGTAGAAAATAGTAATGTACTCAAGATTTTAGGTCTGTATACAGGGTTGTCCTTAAGTAATTGTACAAAAATAAACAGTAGATTCTACACTTTAAAATATTATAATGTTAATATTAAGAAAGATACAGGGTGTTGAAATTGCAATTTAAAATTTTATTTTTCGCTATAACTTTAATGAATGTGGATATTTATGTATAAAAATGTACTTGTATACTTGTTAATAACTTCAAAACTTAACAGTTTTCGAGTTAATCGTATTTTTCAGATCAGCTGCATAACTCGGCTTAAATGCAATTACTGCAGGCAACAAAGGAAAAAAACAAAAACAATAATTCTTTTGAATACGAGTACTTTTGACTAAATTGATAGTTTCCAAAAGATTGACGATAAAAATAGTATACGCTAATATTTTTTACATACATCAGTAGGATATTTAATAACGTTTTATAGGATTTGATATCAAACATTTTACGTTTTATATTAAATTAAAGTCATAATAAAATACATTTTATTTATAAACCAAAGTAAGAATTAGTTAAACTGAATAACATTAAACTTTTTTTCAAAGTAAGTGTTCGATATATCCACCAATTTCTTCAATGTATTTAGGTATCAGTACGTTGCATAAAAAAACGTCTCATATTAAATAGCATCTTTGGGTCAAAACAAACTGCTGTATTATCTGTTTCTTCCCAAAGTTGGTTTGCGAATAAAGTTGGTTTGCGAATGTATATGGGATTCTTGTAAACACGTTATTTCTTTGCTCCCTATGTACCACTATACACCACGACCAATCCAGCGTTCAGGAAATTCGGTATTTAGGTATGTTTTCACTGCCCTCGTATAATGTGGGGGTGCATCATCTTGCATGAACCACAAATTTTGCCTTAAGTTTAATGGCAATTCTACCAACAAATCAATAAAATCATTTTGTAAAAAATGTAAATAGTTCTCACCATTCAAATTACGAGGTAACCCGCATGGCTGATTTGAAAAATGCAATTAGCTCGAAAACTGTTCAGTTTTGAAGTTATTAACAAGTTTTTTCACACAAATAGCGATAACTTGAAAAGCAAAATGTTAAGCCCAAATTTATCCCGTATACGTGGCATATGTGGCGGCCTATATAAGCTACATCAACGTATGTATCAAATTATAGTTGCACATACTCAGACGCCTCCAGTCATAAATTTTTATACATAAATGTCCACATTCATGAAAGTTGTAGTAAAAAAAATTTAAAATTGCACAACACCCTGTATAATTCTTAATACATATCAACATTTTATTAAAGTAAGTTGGCTTAAATCGCAATATTTCAAAGTGTAGAATATACTGTTTCTTTATACACTCTATACTGTTTTTAAAAAATATATAGTGTACCGTGTAGAAAATAGTAATGGACTCAAGATTTTGGTCTGTATAGACACCTTAAAAGAAGTCTCGGTAGTCATCGTTTGACATATAATTAACTAAATACGTTACCAGAAAAAAATTCAAATGTACCGGAACTCATCAATATATGAGAAACTCAAACATATTACCGTTTTTTAAAAGTATATAGTGTTCCGTGTAGAAAACAGTAATGTACTCAAGATTTTGGGTCTGGATAGATACCTTAAAAGAAGTCCCGGTAGTCATCGTTTGACATAAATAATTAACTAAATACGTTACCTGAGAAAAATTAAAATGTACCGGAACTCATCAATATATGAGAAACTCAAAAATATTACAGTTTTTTAAAAAGTATATAGTGTACCGTGTAGAAAATAGTAATGTACTCAAGATTTTGCGTCTGTATATACACCTTAAAAAAAGTCCCGGTAGTCATCGTTTGACATATATATATATATATATATATATATATATATATATATATTGTTGTGATTTTATTTATTTATATGTGATGATATTCTTATATGTAATTTAATTTAATTAATGCATTAATGATAATCTAATTAATCAACCAGATCACATATCCATATGTTTTCAATCTCAGGGCGAATTATAAAATTACTTACTTACTTTCGTGACTTCTAAGTATTTCTCAGTGGTTCCTAATCGGGATAGGAAAAAATAAAATAATACACACATATGGATTACAATTATAAATCAAAATTTTGTTTATTTTATATAAATGGCAATTACTGCTTAATATTTGTTATATCTTATATTTATTTAAAACAAACATTCAAAAATAGGAATCTTATTTCCTTTTGGTTTCCAATTTAAAACTTTTATTAATAATGAAACTATTAGGATTTATTAGCAACAAATTGATTTAAGTTTGATGAAAATCTTCTGATATTAGCGATTATGTTCTTCAATTTTTAATGTGGTATTTAATACAAAAACCCATACATTCATGTCTTGACAAATGAGACTGACCTTTATCTGGTGAACTGCGAATGTCCTCACACAAAAACCCATTTCCTCCTACCCTTGGTTGCGATGAAAAACTCGTCCTGGCCTCCAGTAATGTTCTTCTTTGAAAACTACCTCGTATCGCTCACGTTCCTGCTTTTCTCGTGATGCTGTGTTCTACCTTTTTCGAACACCATGGACCATGTAGTCGAGTTTGCTCAAAAAGTCAAGGATGCTTTCCACCGTAAGATGTCAACAGTTGCAGTGCTAGTAGACCTCAAAGCTGCATACGACACAGTATGGAGAGGTTTGCTGTTACACAAGATAGCGAAGTCTGGAATTGAGGGTAAACTGTTCAATTGGATAAAATCTTTTCTCGGTGAAAGGTATCAGAGAGTCAAATTTCACAACTATTGTTCCAAATTCAGACTACAAAGACAAGGGCTGCCACAAGGAGCTGTCATCAGCTGTCAATTGTTCAACCTAATGATAAACGATGTACCCGCAATGATTAGAAAGACACCTGGTGTTGATGCCCTCCTGTATGCCGATGACCTCCTAATATGGACATCAAGTAGCAGTCTGAAAGCGCTCGAGGGAGTAATGAACCAGGCTCTCAAAAATCTAGAAAAATGGGCGGATAAAAACTGCCTAACTGTCAGTACAACCAAAACCGTATATCAAGTACTTACCCTTTCAACAAAGCAGACTGCTGTCAAGCTGACATACAAAGGAGTCGACCTGGAAAGAGAGGATGTAACAAAATACCTGGGGGTGTACATAGATAAGAAAATGACGTGGAAACCTCAAATCGACGACATTGCAGAGAAAGCCACAAAGAGATGTCGACTGCTCAAACGTCTCACAGCAACAAAATGGGGCGCCACGCAAGATGTCTTGGTAGCAACATACAAAACCTATGTCCGGCCGATACTAGAATATGGGAGTGAAGCTACAATAACTGCGAGTACAAACACCACCTCCAAGCTTGAAGTCGCCCAGAACACTGCCCTTCGCGTCATCACCGGTGCTCCAAAATCAACACCGATTACATCAATGGAAGCCCAGACCGGTATTGAACCAATACAATGCCGCAGAGAGCAACACGCGTTAACCTTCTGGGAAAGGCAAAGACGAATACTTCCACAAAAATGGGACGAATATAGACAAGCAGCCTCACGTCTTAAAACACAAACCACTCCGCTTACAGTAGCAAATCAAATCATGGAAAAATACCACATTGACCTGTCGAAAGCCGCCCCCTTCCCAGCGCAAACTACACTCGCCCGCTGTCTACCAAACACAGAATTGCGTCTTGAAAACCATAACGACCCGAAGCACTTATCGTCAGACATTGTCCTAAGGAAAGCCGCCCTAGAGACGATACACACCAATTACCCAGCGCATGAGTGGCTCCACATCTACTGCGATGGCTCCTCGATGCCGGACTCGGGAAGAACAGGAGCAGGATATGTCTCAACGTTCTCCAAAGGCTCCATAGCTGTGGGTGCCCCTCTCACCAACTATGATGGCGAAATTGCTGCTATACACGAAGCCGCTAAAAGTCTCGAGAATCTCCAACACCCCCAAAAAGTTGCCTTCTTCATCGACTGTCAAGCCGCAATCCTCGCCCTGTCGACAAATCGATATACCGACTGTGCCCAAACAATATCTTGCCGCGTCCAACTATCGAACTTGCTGGAAAAAGGGTGGCTGATTACTTTACAATGGATCCCTAGTCATGTCGGTGTTGAAGGGAATGAAGCGGCGGATGAACTTGCAAAAGAAGGCACTACTCTTCCACAGCCCCCTAGCTTCCAATCGTACACATCAGCAAAGTCCACCATTAAAAGAGGAATCAAAGCGAAGATAAAAGACCAGCAAATACAAGCCGGTGCTGGAAAATCTTGGGCCCACCTAATAGAGTCACCAATCCCTCACAACTTGCCGATATAATGGGATTTATCTCATTATTTAGATATTTTAGAAATCCTTAAATTACCTTAAAGTATTTGTTAGATATTTATTTATAAAACAATAAATATTACGCATATTTGTTATAATAATTGCAAAGTAGAACACCTTAGTTAAAGTCCACGTTTTGCTTACTCAACAAGGTTGTGATTATTCATTTTGACACACTAACGAGAATATATACAAACATATTTACAAAACGAAGTATTTGATAAATATGGGAACACGATCAGATTTGAGTCATTAGTGGGTCAGTCGAATTAGTTAGTTAGGCTTGGGAGGTTGCTGCCGATAGAGCAGAATAATGTCACTCCTCAACTGAATACATTTATACGGTATTAGTTTAACCAAATAAAGAAGTTATGAGTACATAGTGCCTTCCTGTTAAACAAACCCCATTCCAGTATAGTAAATAACCACGTACCACCATATGGCGACCTGAGAGACGGACTGAACTTCTGAGGCAGTAGACAACAGGAACAAATATGGCAAAAAACTGGAGGAAACGAAGAAAATTTGGGGTAAAGTACCAATCCCCATACTAATTGGTATCGTTAGATGGAATGGGACGGACTATATGGAGCTGGAGAGGCCAACGATAAGGGAGTCCAAATGGTAGACGTCGACATGGACGAAGGTTTGGAGACTTGGGACCACGCCCAAACGTCAAGAGGACAAAAATGGAAAGGAATGGACAGTACCTAGTGGACAGATTTGTAATCGTGAGTAACTTTTTAGCTATTTTTTTAAATTGCATATACAGTCTCACAGATATGAATAGTTTTTTTATTAATAAAATATAAATATAATCATTTAAGAAGAACTAGAATTATTAATTTTCACTTAAATATAATTAAATTAGGTAAAATTTTTTCGTATATTATTAAGTTTTAGAAGTATTTCCCCATATTAAATAATTCAGAAGATTTTTTTTTGTAATTACATTTCATATATAGATAATCTTAGTCTTAATCGATAGTTTTACTTTAATAGAAACATAGCAATTCTTATATTATATCGTAAGTAAGAAATATATATTAAAAGAATTATTTTTAACAATACGAGTAGGTAAATAGTAAATAAGTTTATTTTGATTTTGATGTAATTTATACTTGATGAAAATGCATTTTTGCATACGGAAGTTATTTTGTTTATAACAGTTTACTATTATACTATTTTTAAACTAAGTATTTCGAGTATAATATTATGATGATATGACGTGTTTGACATTGAAAATTGAAACGAATGAACTACATATGAATTCGCTAAAGCGACGAATTTTTACGAAGAAAGTTATTATGATAAATAAAATTAGCCTGAAAAATATAACATATTAGTATTCGATCAATATATTATGTTTATAAGGAAAGATAAAAGAAAATATTTTAAGATGTTGGACAGAAATTGGAAAATCCAGCATAAAGGACTTATATTAGAGACGGAAATGTCTCAATCAATGGAAATTTTTGTTGAGAAATGCACGTAAATGCAAAGATTTTTACTTATGATAAATATGACAAGACAAAGGAACATACCCTGAAAAGGAAAAATTAAAAATGACTACGGAAAAGAAATAATTTTTTATACAAGGTGATTATACCACGTACATAGGACTAATAAAATTCGTCCTCGTGAGAGAGCTCACAACTACTAACATAATGGCATATGGAATTTTTATTGAGTAAACGAATTTCCTTGTGAGAGAGTGAATTATTTGTATACAATGATTTTGTGACGAAAAGAAAGTCAGTTAAGAAATGATGATGAACTGATATAAGAAGAAAAATAAAAACAAAACAAATTATATAAATACACTGAAGTAACGGAGTTATATTAAAGGAAAATAAAATCCCATTTGAGGAAAAAGGCAAAATAATATGGAAAATTAAGATTTAAAAAGTTATCTTAGAAGAAAGACAAGTATTAAAGATAATTTGAAGAAGATTAATGTCAAAAGATATGGAAAAATCGAATTGAAGAGAATTTTGTATCTACAGTACAAAAAGTTACAGTACCTACAGAAAAAATTACTATTTAAGAAGAATACTTTGTATTGCTTCAAGTAACATAATTATTAGTATAATATATAAAATAACTTTAAATTTATATAATATAGATATATTTATTTTATTCGAATGAGGTCATGTAAGACTGTATTTCAATTAAAGAAATAGAGATTATTTTTGTGACGTAAAAGTGACTATCCGCGTGTAGAAACTGAACTTCTATTTAGTTAGTAACAAAAATTTAGATTAACTATTGAGCTATTGTAGGGTTTTCTCATTAGTAGTTTTAATGTAAATATTTTAATGGACGTCCAGACTTAATATTAATTAGGTACTCAGCAATTGCAAGCTGAAATTTTCTTTATGTTTATAGGAGATTTTCATGATATTTCAGGAGATTTTCATTATTAGGAGATTTTCATGTTATTTTTTTAACAGAATATAGTCTATTTTTATCAACACTTTCTTTCGATTTTTTTATTGAATTTTGAAGTTTTTTAGATGCCGATAACAGGTTTTTGATATAATTTTTTTTTAAATCGGTCGAACTTTAGTATGAATATTTTATAATAAAGTACAATTAAAGACAATTTAGACAATAAAAACCAACTCTTGTCAAGGAAAAGGTACAAAATGAAAATTAGAAGATATTAGAATACCCATTTCGTGTTTTGAAACTAACTGGATCTCACCTAGACTGAGTATATCAGATCAGACAGGAATTTAGGGATGCAAGATGTAGAAGTTTTTGTAAGCGCACAACTATCCATTTTGTCTTTTTGGAACAAACCTTCTCACGACTAAGGACGTGCAAAAGGACCGGAAGCAAATTCAAGGGTATAAAATTGCGAAAAACTACCCACCAAGTAGGTAAGGGTTAGAAAATGAATAATTTATGAAGTAAATGATATATAGATGAAGAATTATGAAAATGATATGAATATATGAGGGCAGATATATGAAATATAAAGCAAATGATAAATGATATAATGAAGAACTATGAAGAAAGTACTAAGTATAAAGAAAATGAGAAATATGTAATTATTGTGAAGTACCAGACAAGAAGAAGAAAAAGAAGAAGGAAAAAAGAGATAATGTCTAATAGAAGAATATGTAAAATTTGAGAACATCAAAAGATTTGTCTTAATGGTCTAGTAAAGAAGTAGAATTAACAAGTAAGTTCAAATGTAGGAGTTGTAATTTTTTAAACCTCTGAAATCAAAGTAAAGTATAAAATACAATTTCCGAGTATAGATTTTCGCGAGATTAAGAAAAGCAATAACTAAGAATAGACGATGTTTGATAATTAGTGAAATGAATTGTATATATTTGTAAATTTTGTTTATATATATTTTTTTTTGTAAAAATTTGTATAAATCTATACATATAACGTAGTCAGTTGATGATGATAATAAGAATATTTAATGATAAAATTGTGGCTTATTTCCCATAAAAAATACGTAATTATAAAAATGCCACAAGGAAATAGCTTCAGAACAACGATAATAAGAAAATTTTCTTCTCTTCGGGGAGGAAAAAGGAACCACGGTACATGGCTCAGAAAATTTTCTTTTCTAAGGGGGATGATATAATGGGATTTATCTCATTATTTAGATATTTTAGAAATCCTTAAATTACCTTAAAGTATTCGTTAGATATTTATTTATAAAACAATAAATATTACGCATATTTGTTATAATAATTGCAAAGTAGAACACCTTAGTTAAAGTCCACGTTTTGCTTACTCAACAAGGTTGTGATTATTCATTTTGACACACTAACGAGAATATATACAAACATATTTACAAAACGAAGTATTTGATAAATATGGGAACACGATCAGATTTGAGTCATTAGTGGGTCAGTCGAATTAGTTAGTTAGGCTTGGGAGGTTGCTGCCGATAGAGCAGAATAATGTCACTCATCAACTGAATACATTTATACGGTATTAGTTTAACCAAATAAAGAAGTTATGAGTACATAGTGCCTTCCTGTTAAACAAACCCCATTCCAGTATAGTAAATATCCAGCTACCACCATACCG
This sequence comes from Diabrotica virgifera virgifera, assembly GCF_917563875.1. NCBI lineage: Eukaryota > Metazoa > Arthropoda > Insecta > Coleoptera > Chrysomelidae > Diabrotica > Diabrotica virgifera. The sequence continues at coordinate 143,896,408 of NC_065446.1, read as the reverse complement.
AGACCCATCAGTGTAGCCGCGTTCAGAACAACTACGGGGCATGACTACCTGGCCTCCCATCTACATCGCATCGGCGTCCGTGAAAATGACAACTGTCCACTATGTAATCAGCCCCAGATGGATGCTGCTCACCTCCCAGAGTGCCCAGCCCTGATAACAGACCCACCCGAGGAGGATGAAGATCGCCTACGAGAAACGGCTCGTCTATACTGGTCAGCGCGCCGCCAAATGGCTAACATGCCAAGGGTGGGCGTTGGCTAGTAAGTAAGTAAGTAACCTTTTTCGAACCACTTCAATCAGCCACCGGGACACTCTTTGCTCAAGGAAATTCTTTTCTCTCGACTCGGCCTACCTCTCGTTCCGATGGGTACTCAACACTCACGGAACTATACCGGCGTTTTCACTCTTCGTACACTACCGTCCACCACTGGACTTCGCCTCTCCACAGCTCAAAACATTCTGATCTCTCATCCTCATTCATTTTCCTACTTTCTAAATATCCCTTCCAGATTCAAAAATCAACATTCCACCATAAACTTTAATTCGCCGTATTCCTCAATACCAACTTTTAATCTTTCTAAATATGTTTAATGGATTTCAAGAAAAAATAATCATTTCCCAATTTAAACTTACTTTCTACTTTTTACAAAACTTAATGACCTATTATCTATTTCACTGAGTCTTATTTAGCGTAGGCTAATGATCGAATCTTCCGCGAACTCTATAATGGTCCGCGTCACTCAAACTTGTTTATCTTAGGCGCATTGTTATCGAGTTTCGTACACTTCTTCGAATCACTTTCTTAAAAACTAAATATAATAATTTGTTGTATACAGGTTGTTCTAAATTTACATGCCCGTGGTTGAGAAAATTGAAGATCTTTTATATTAATTTGAATTTTGCTTATAATTATAAATTTTAATTCTCCTATCAAATAGGAATATAACAATATATATATATATATATATATATATATATATATATATATATATATATATATATATATATATATATCAAATATATCATATCAAGGAGTACGACTGTATAATATTTAAATGTAAAAAGTGAGTGAGGAGAAAATCTCACTGTAATTGAGGTTATCAGTCAAGGAGAATTAAAAAAATGATCAAACTATTTCAATCTTTTTAATAGAATACGTTTCGTGCAGTATTCCTGCACTTCATCAGTTCTAAAATGATTGTTATATTGATATATGATATAATGATTGATATATATATATATATATATATATATTTATATATATATATATATATATATATATATATATATATATATATATATATATATAGGGTGTCTGCGTAACTTTGCACCATATGGGAAACTTTTTTAGTATCAATTTTACGAAAAAAAGTCATTCTTTATAAAGTTCTCTGCATAGTCTAAAACCTAAGATGCAATCATCAGATATCAAATTTTGTCAAAAGTATACGAGGTATGTCAAAAAATATTAATTTCGCTCAAGAGCAAACTACCTTTATACTTCAAAATATCAAAAAATTTTATTATGAAAAGTTATTTGTAAAAACCATATTCAAATTTGCAATAACAGCCATCTACGTGAAAAAAAAATTTCTGAGATTTTCCTGAATTACCGATTCCGAACATCATTTTTATTTATTAGACATGTAATAACTCTTTTATTAATAATTTTAGGAAAAAAACTTATTCTTCATAAAAATCTGTGCATGGTCTAAACCTCAAGATAAAACCATCAGTTTTCCAAGTTTGTTAATTTTATACGAGGTGTGTCAAATAATATGAATTTAGAAAGAATATAGAAAGGATTCTTTCTAAATTCATATTATTTGATACACCTGGTATAAAATTAACAAACTTGGAAAACTGATGGTTGCATCTTAAGGTTTAGACCATGCACAGATTTTTATGAAGAATACCTTTTTTTCCTAAAATTATTAATAAAAGAGTTATTACAGGTCTAATAAATAAAAATGATGTTCGGAATCAGTAATTTAGGAAAATCTCAGAAATTTTTTTTCTCGTAGATGGCTGTTATTGCATATTTGAATATGGTTTTTAATTACAAATAACTTTTCATAATAAAGTTTTTTGATATTTTGAAATATAAAGGTAGTTTGCTCTTGAGCGAAATTAATATTTTTTGACATACCTCGTATACTGTTGACAAAATTTGATATCTGATGATTGCACCTTAGGTTTTAGACAATACAGAGCACTTTATAAAGAATGACTTTTTTACGTAAAATTGATATTAAAAAAGTTTCCCATATGGTGCAAAGTTACGCAGACACCCTGTATATATGCTTTCTGTTGTTTTCCGGGTTTGACTCCGCGTTGAATTATTTTGGTTTTGAGAAAAACCATTATTTTGACGACGTTTCGGCAAGATCTCACTTGCCATTGTCAAGTCAGGTAGTTTCGCTTCTCGCTGCTGCTTGAAGTAAACTGAATTCTTACTCACGATACCGTCACTTATGTAGTTGATCCTGATGCCGCTACTGCTTGCCCTGCGCGAACCCTGGCTCTTGTTATTGGTCCGGTGTAGGTTGCAGTCGTCGGAGGGATGTTACGCGTGGATGTTGCGGCCTGATTTATTTTGGTCTTTTTCTTCAGTACCGTTTTCCATGTTGTAGGAAGCCGTTGCGCATCATCTCTTTGGTTTAAGCCGGTGGGATTTCTTTCAATTTCTATCGATTCTCTGATTTCCCGTCTTCTTTTTACTTCGATGTTAGCTAACATCGTTGTTTGGTTCAGGTTTATGGTGTGTCCTGTATTTGCGACATGTTGAGCCAGGGATGACGTGGTTTCTCCCCTTTCGATAGCATTTCGGTGTTCTTCTCGTCTTACCTGGATTCTTCGGTTGGTCTGTCCAATGTACGACTTTCCACAATCCCCACACGGAATCTCGTATACACCTTGACCTTCTAACGGTATTTTGGTTTTTGGTGTTGGTAAAATAGTTGAGATCTTTCTGTCCGTATTAAATAACGTATCTATGTTGTGTTTTCTCAGCACTCTCCCTATTTTCTCTGTCGTAACCTTCACATATGGCAGAATGGTTTTGCCGATCGGTTTATTGTCTTCTGTAGGGTCCTTATCTCTTCTTCGAGCATTTTGAGCTTTTAACTACATAAGTGACGGTATCGTGAGTAAGAATTCAGTTTACTTCAAGCAGCAGCGAGAAGCGGAACTACCTGACTTGACAATGGCAAGTGAGATCTAGCCGAGACGTCGTCAAAATAATGGTTTTTCTCAAAACCAAAATAATTCAATGCGGCGTCAAACCCGGAATACAACAGAAAGCACATATAGCTCCCGCGGAAACTTCAAGTGTAACATAATTAACCTCTACGGGGAGGAAATTCTACCAGACATCAGAAGATACGAAAAACTACGATCGAAACGAAGGACGTTGTTATGCAACCTTACGTTTTTAGAACGCTGCCGTGACAAAAGCATTATACCGACTTGTATGAAGCTCACTTTTCACAAAAACAACTATAAAACTAAAAACATCTTAAGAAGAGCAAGCCTGGCGCTTATTAGAGAGGCAATACATGATACCAGACGAGACATCGACAAAATTAATGCAGAATCATTACAGCTGCATCTTAAACTAAGTAACACAATCCATCCAACATTATGGAATTTCTTTGAACAACTGACAAACTTTCGAGCAGAAACAGATGCTGATCTCACTAAGACCAAACAAATTAAAAAGTTTGAAAATTTGTTACTACAACAGCGGCCAAAAAAGAAAGAAAATCCACAAATAGAAACAAACAATTTAGTATATAACTTTTCAAATCTGACACTGGATGAAGCCACGAATAGTGTTCTTGCAAAAGGTTTCAATTTTGCTGTTGCACCTACATACATTCCCGTAGAAAACATCATTACTGAGGTAGAGACTACAATTACTAATCTCCCAGCAGAAACAGCCGAGATTATACGCCAAGACGTATCAAGAATATTAAGAACAGCTAAACCACCAAAAAGAAATTTAACACGGGAAGAGAAAGAAGCCTTACATAATTTGAAGAACAACAAAGAAATCATCGTGCTTCCAGCTGACAAAGGCAATGCTACGGTAGTGATGAATATTCAAGACTACGAATCAAAAATAAACGACATCTTAAATGATACAACATATCAAAGCATCTCGTCAGACCCGACAACCTATCTAGAGAAAATAACAAAAGCCAAGATCAGAGCCTCAAACATCAACAAAGAACAACAGGTCCGTCTCATACCTAGAGAGAAGTCATCAAGATGCCCAAAATTTTACGGCCTACCCAAGGTACACAAGGCAGGATTACCACTGCGACCAATTGTGAGCTCCATCGGATCTACCTTACAACCGCTGGCAAAATTTCTGGCCCAACAGCTACAACCATACGCGGAAGAAGCGAATTCTTACGTCAAGAACGCGAGACACTTCATCGAGCGTATAAAAGGTGTGACTCTTGGGCCGGGACATTTGCTAGTCAGCTTCGATGTAGTCTCACTTTTCACGAATGTTCCTATAGATGAATCACTGCACATCATAAGAAAAAAGTACCCAATATCACCGGATACTCTAAACCTATCCAAACACTGTTTAAATAACACATATTTCATCTATAAGGAGCAAAGATATAAACAAGTTGAGGGAGCACCGATGGGTTCCCCACTGTCACCAGTAATAGCGAACTTGTTTATGAAGGAAATAGAACAGCGGGCAATAGAAACAGCTGAATACAAACCCAAACTGTGGCTTAGATACGTGGATGACACGTTTATCATTTGGACCCACGGAGAAGAAAAAATAAAGGCTTTTTTGGAACACATCAACAATATCCACCATACAATTCTGTTTACCATGGAACTGGAAGAAAACGATGAAATTCCATTTTTAGATGTGTTAATAATAAAGAAACAAGACGGACATATAGGCCATACAGTCTATCGGAAACCGACACATACCGATAGATATCTAAATGCTGCTTCACACCACCATCCTGCACAATTGCATTCAGTCATCAAAACCTTGATTACAAGATCCGAAAGACTAACAGACCAAGAACATCAAAATGAAGAAATGCATAACGTGAAAATAGCGTTAAGAAAAAACGGCTTCTCAACATACAACATCGAAAAAGCTCAAAATGCTCGAAGAAGAGATAAGGACCCTACAGAAGACAATAAACCGATCGGCAAAACCATTCTGCCATATGTGAAGGGTACGATAGAGAAAATAGGGAGAGTGCTGAGAAAACACAACACAGAAACGATATTTAATACGGACAGAAAGATCTTAACTATTTTACCAACACCAAAAACCAAAATATCGTTAGAAGGTCAAGGTGTATACGAGATTCCGTGTGGGGATTGTGGAAAGTCGTACATTGGACAGACCAACCGAAGAATCCAGGTAAGACGAGAAGAACACCGAAATGCTATCGAAAGGGGAGAAACCACGTCATCCCTGGCTCAACATATCGCAAATACAGGACACACAATAAACCTGAACCAAACAACGATGTTAGCTAACATCGAAGTAAAAAGAAAACGGGAAATCAGAGAATCGATAGAAATTGAAAGAAATCCCAACGGCTTAAACCAAAGAGATGATGCGCAACGGCTTCCTACAACATGGAAAACGGTACTGAAGAAAAAGACCAAAGTACATCAGGCCGCAACATCCACGCGTAACATCCCTCCGACGACTGCAACCTACACCGGACCAATAACAAGAGCCAGGGTTCGCGCAGGGCAAGCAGCAGCGGCATCAGCATCAACTACATAAGTGACGGTATCGTGAGTAAGAATTCAGTTTACTTCAAGCAGCAGCGAGAAGCGGAACTACCTGACTTGACAATGGCAAGTGAGATCTTGCCAAAACGTCGTCAAAATAATGGTTTTTCTCAAAACCAAAATAATTCAACGCGGAGTCAAACCCGGAAAACAACAGAAAGCACATATAGCTCCCGAAGAAACTTCAAGTGTAACATATATATTTGTACAAATATTTTCGACCGTACTGTGTTATAGTTTATAGTATATATATATATATATATATATATATATATATATATATATATATATATATATATATATATATATATACATATATATATATATATATATATATATATATATACATATATATATATATATATATATATATATATATATATATATATATATATATAGTATTTTTTTTTATATCTTATCGACCGTTTAGTTAGTAAAAAAGGTGTTTTATATCAGGTTTTGCGGTCAAAATTAAAAACGATTCTATTTTCTCGAAAACTCTATATTTCGCCAATGGTTATTGGCTTCTTCAGGAGTACACTAAAATTTTAATAAGAAACCATTTTTAAATTTTAATAAAATTTTTGCCCAAATGACCGCCCCAGCGTCAGCAACAACAGTATTGCAGTGAGTAGTGAAGTAGTGAGTAGTGAGTGTAGTGTCTGGAGCCTCAGGAGACTGAGACCCCGGAAGCCCTGAAGATGACGTCAGAGAGGACGTCGAAAGCTCGGCGTAGAAACCAACGACGCGGTTCAACCCGGAAGCCTGGTGAGTTTAATTTTAATATTAATTCTTTTGTTGATATTGATTTTAGCTTTAAGTTTCATTGTATTAACCGCGGAAACCTTTCCGAACATATATATATATATATATATATATATATATATATATATATATATATATATATATATATATATATATATATATATATATATATATATAAACAAAAAATAAAAAACATCATGCCAGATAAAAATCAACTCGTAAATAAAGGAGTCGACAAAATCAATAACATTCTAACACAAACATTACTAAAAGCCGGGAAAGAAGTGGCACCCATGAGAAAGAAAAGACAAGAATGGATCTCACATGAAATAAAAATATTAATGGAAAAACGGAGAACACTAGCTCAGCAAAACAAGAGATCAACAGCAGAGTATTCGAAGATAAACAAAAGCATTAAGAAAAAGATAAAAGAAGAGAAAAGAAAGAAATAAGAAGAACAAGTTGAAAAGTTATTCAACAAAACATGAATATGAAGTGCTTACGACCAAAACTGGGAAAAACAGAAATAAATGCCATCAAAAATACTCAGGGAGAAGAGACCAACGATATACATGAAATATTAGCAATAACACAACAGTATTACCTAGACTTACATATATCAAGAAAAGCAACCACCGACACAAGAAACTCTTCAAAAATTGAAAACTAAAATAAAAAATGCTAACTCTGACCTACAACCAGAGATTAGCAAATCAGAAATAAAGAAAGCCCTGAGAGACATGAAAAATAATAAATCACCAGGAAGAGACGGCATTACAGTGGAGATGATTAAAAATGGCGGAAAAATTACAAGGGAAGTACACGAAACATACCCAATAATTGGAATGAAGCAATCACCCTATTATTGTTTAAAAAAGGAGACAAAAAAGATCTGAAAAATTATAGACCGATTATCTTGCTTAATGTTATGTATAAATTGTTAACTAAAATATTAACCAAGAGACTAACTCCTAAATTCGACAATTATCAGACCAAAGAACAGGCAGTATTCAGAAAAGGCATGTGATCACCTACTGACAATGAAGTTACTTATTGAGAAAATAAATGAATACCAAATACCCATATATATGGCATTTATAGATTTTGAAAAGGCATTCGACTCCATAGAACACTGGGCAGTGAAACAATCACTACACAATAGCAGAGTAGATTACAGGTATACAGAACTAACTCCTAATATTTACAGTAAGGCCACAACTACGATCCAACTTGAACAGAATACACACCCCATACCTATCAAAAGGGGCGTTAGACAGGGAGATACGATTTCGCCGAAGCTCTTCAACCAAGCTCTAGAAGACATTTTCAAGAGATTACAATGGGAAGAATATGGAATAATCATTAACGTCCAATACTTCAATCACCTAAGATACGCTGATAATATCGTCATTATTGCTACAGACAAGGAACAACTACAAATAATGATACAACAACTAGACCACGAAGCCAGTAAAGTTGGATTAAATATGAATTACAGCAAAACAAAAGTGATAACAAATTAAGAGGATGAGTTAAGAATCGTAGTTAAACAAAACCAAATAGAGGAAGTGAATGAATACATATACTTGGGACAAATAATAAAATTGAATAGAGACAACCAAACAGCAGAAATAAACTATTTTAAATGGGAAATAAGCCACAATTTTACCAAAAAAATGAATTTATTAACGTTTCGACGCCCAAGCCGGGTGTCGTAAATTCCTCGGTAGAATGTGGTTACCCATACTAAAAGAGGAAGTTAATAGAAAGAAAATACCACGATTAGTACGTCATTAACATATCGAGTTAGTACATATTTTATATTTTAGTTTTATTCATATAATATCTATGTATTGTAACAAAAACGAGCGTTCGGGTTTTTATTTACGACTTTATTATTTATTTATACAAGTTTACTTTACAAACTTTAGCTTAAGACTAAAAACTATTTACAAATATGCCCGTATTTATACCCAGTTGTTATTCTGGAACAATCGACGCCCATCTCTAGCTATCAGCGTGTTCCGCCTACGAGTCGTACGTTCGAGAAGTTCCTCCTCCTTTCCGCCGAGGCCTAGATCATTCGATGACGTCATTCTCGAGGTGTTTACTGTTATACGGCGGTCGGCCAAGATTTCTCTTTTGTTACACTGCTCCCCTCTTAAGATCTGAGCGTCCCGATCAGCAACTCTAGATGAAGGCCCAGAATGGCGGAATCTACACGACTCTCCAGCTCTACATACACCCTTTAAGACGAAATAGCAGTCTACTGTCTTTGAAGGGTATGACATCTTCGGGTTCATGCAACACAGTAATTCGTACGCCAGTTTCTCTGAAGATCACTTCAAGCATGCTTCTCACAATTATGGTGGTAGCTGGATATTTACTATACTGGAATGGGGTTTGTTTAACAGGAAGGCACTATGTACTCATAACTCCTTTATTTGGTTAAACTTATACCATATAAATGTATTCAGTTGATAGGATAGAACATTATTCTGCTCTAACGGCAGCAACCTCCCAAACCTAACTAACTAATTCGACTGACCCACTAATCACTCAAATCTGATCGTGTTCCCATATTTATCAAATACTTCGTTTTGTAAATATGTATGTATATATTCTCGTTAGTGTGTCAAAATGAATAATCACAACCTTGTTGAGTAAGCAAAACGTGGACTTTAACTAAGGTGTTCTACTTTGCAATTATTATAACAAATATGCGTAATATTTATTGTTTTATAAATAAATATCTAACGAATACTTTAAGGTAATTTAAGGATTTCTAAAATATCTAAATATTGAGATAAATCTCATTATATCATCCCCCTTAGAAAAGAAAATTTTCTGAGCCATGTACCGTGCTTCCTTTTTCCTCCCCGAAGAGAAGAAAATTTTTCTTATTATCGTTGTTCTGAAGCTATTTCCTTGTGGCATTTTTATAATTACGTATTTTTTATGGGAAATAAGCCACAATTTTATCATTAAATATTCTTATTATCATCATCAACTGACTACGTTATATGTATAGATTTATACAAATTTTTTACAAAAAAAATATATAAACAAAATTTACAAATATATACAATTTATTTCACTAATAATTATCAAACATCGTCTATTCTTAGTTAATTCTTTTCTTGTGACTCACGAAAATCTATACTTAGAAATTGTATTTTATACTTTACTTTAATTTCAGAGGTTTAAAAAAAAAATTACAACTCCTTCATTTGAACTTACTTGTTAATTCTACTTCTTTACTAGACCCTTAAGACAAATCTTTTGATGTTCTCCAATTTTTAATATTCTTCTATTAGAAATTATCTCTTTTTCTTATTCTTCTTCTTGTCTGGTACTTCACAATAACTACATATTTCTTCATTTTCTTTATACCTAGTACTTTCTTCATCGTGTACTATTAAACAAAAATCTTCTTCTTCTTCATATTTCTTCATTATTTCTTTATCATTTACTTTATATTTCATATATCTTCCTTCCTATATTTGTATTATTTTCATAGTTCTTCATTTATATATCATTTGCTTCATAAATTCTTCATTTTCTAACCCTTACCTACTTGGTGGGTAGTTTTTCGCAACTTTATATCCTTGCATTTGCTTCCGGTCCTTTTGCACGTCCTTAGTCGTGAGAAGGTTTGTTCCAAAAAGACAAAATGGATAGTTGTGCGCTTAAAAAAATCTTCTACATCTTGCATCCCTAAATTCCTGTCTGAACCTAGTGCTCCCCCTTAGTTGAGAATAGGATTACTTCAAAACAAAAACTGGGTATGCTAAAATCTTCGAACTTAAATTTGTACTTTTTCCTTGACAAGAGTCTGTTTTTTTATTGTTTAGCGTCTAGATAGTCTCAAATCAATTATGGTTTTACTATATAAAAATCAGTTACCTCATTAATTCGTCATCATAAAACACCAAATCATATTTATACCAAAATTTGACCGATATTTACAAAAAAATTGAAATAAAAAAGTCGGTATCAAAAAAAATTTTAGCATTCAATTATGAAAAAAAAACGAAAGAAAGTGTAAATAAAAATAGACCATATTCTGTTAAAAAAAATATCATGAAAATTTCCTAATAATGAAAATCTCCTAATAATGAAAATCTCCTGAAATATCATGAAAATCTCCTATAAACATAAAGAAAATTTCAGCTTGCAATTGCTGAGTAATTAATATTAAGTCTGGACGTCCATTAAAATATTTACATAAAAACTACTAATGAGAAAAACCTACAAGAGCTAAATAGTTAATCTAATTTTTTTTACTAGCTAAATAGAAGTTCAGTTTCTTCACGCGAATAGTCACTTTTACGTCACAAAAATAATCTCTATTTCTTTAATTGAAATACAGTCTTACATGACCTCATTCGAATTAAATAAGTATATTGTCTATATTATATAAATTTAAAGTTATTTTATATATTATACTAATAATTATGTTACTTGAAGCCATACAAAGTATTCTTCTTAAACAGTACTTTTTACTGTAGGTACTGTAACTTTTTGTACTGTAGGTACAAAATTCTCTTCAATTCTATTTTCCATATCTTTTGACATTAATCTTCTTCAAATTATCCTTAATACTTGTCTTTCTCTAGGGTAACTTTTTAAGTCTTAATATTTAATCTTCTTTTGTCTTTTTCCTCAAATGGGATTTTCTTTTCCTTTATAAAACTCCGATACTTCAACATATTTATATAACTTGTTTTGTCTTTATTTTTCTTCTTATATCAGTTCATCATCATTTCTTAACTGACTTTCTTTTCGTCACAAATCATTGTATAAAAATAATTCACTCTCTCACGAGGAAATTCGTTTACTCAATAAAAATTCCATATGCCATTATGGTAGTAGTTGTGGGCTCTCTCACGAGGACGAATTTTATTAGTCCTATGTACGTGGTATAATCATACTCCTTGTATATAAAAATTATTTCTTTTCCATAGTCATTTTTAATTTTTCCTTTTTAAGATATGTTTCTATGTCTTGTCCTGTTTATCATAAGTAAAAATCTTTGCATTTACGTGCATTTCTCAACAAAAATTAAATTTCCATTGATTGAGACATTTCCGTCTCCAATATAAGTCCTTTATGCTGGATTTTCCAATTTCTCCATCATCTTAAAATACTTTCTTTTATCTTTCCTTATTTATAAACATATTGTTCGAATACTAATATCTTATATTTTCAGGTTGATTTTATTTATCATAATAGTTCATTCGTTTCAATTTTCAATGTCAAACACGTCATATCATGATAATATTATACTCGAAGTCCTTAGTTTAAAAATAGTAAATACTGTTATAAACAAAATAAGTTCCGTATGCAAAAAGTGCAGAAAAAGCAGAAATACATCAATCAAAATAAACTTATTTACGTACTCGTATGGTTAAAAATAATTATATTATTTCTCACCATATAAAATATAAGAATTGTTATATTTCTATTAAAATAAAACTATCGATTAAGATTATCTATGTCTATATATGATATGTATTTCTCAAAACAAAATATCTTCTAAATTAGTGAAATACTTTTAAAACTTAATAATATACGAAAAAAATTTTACCTAATTTACTTATATTTAAGTGAAAATTAATAATTCTAGTTCTTCTTAAATGATTATATTTATATTATATTAATAAAAAAATTATTCATATCTGTGAGACTGTATATGCAACTTAAAAAAATAGCTAAAAGTTACTCACGATTAGGTACACATTTGTCCACTAGGCATTGTCCATTCCTTTCCATTTGTCCTCTTGACGTTTGGGCGTGGTCCCAAGTCTCCAAACCTTCGTCCATGTCGACGTCTACCATTTGGACTCCATTATCGTTGGTCTCTCCAGCTCCATATAGTCTCCATTCCATCTAACGATACCAATTAGTATGGGGATTGGTACTTTACCCCAAATTTTCTTCGTTTCCTCCAGTTTTTTGCCATATTTGTTCCTGTTGTCTACTGCCTCAGAAGTCCAGTCCGTCTCTCAGGTCGCCATATGGTGGTAGCTGGATATTTACTATACTGGAATGGGGTTTGTTTAACAGGAAGGCACTATGTACTCATAACTCCTTTATTTGGTTAAACTTATACCATATAAATGTATTCAGTTGATAGGATAGAACATTATTCTGCTCTAACGGCAGCAACCTCCCAAACCTAACTAACTAATTCGACTGACCCACTAATCACTCAAATCTGATCGTGTTCCCATATTTTTCAAATACTTCGTTTTGTAAATATGTATGTATATATTCTCGTTAGTGTATCAAAATGAATAATCACAACCTTGTTGAGTAAGCAAAACGTGGACTTTAACTAAGGTGTTCTACTTTGCAATTATTATAACAAATATGCGTAATATTTATTGTTTTATAAATAAATATCTAACGAATACTTTAAGGTAATTTAAGGATTTCTAAAATATCTAAATAATGAGATAAATCTCATTATACAATCTTCCAATCCAGATTTTCTACTGCATGGCCTATTTTTGGTATAGCCAAATCTTTGATGTCATAATTACACACGGTTTTCTTCAAATTAGTTAGAGCACGCCATATGTTCTCGTAGCTTGGCGTGTCCGTGTAAGACTTCCTGGTCACCATATACAGCAAAGATCGAGGACCATCTTCCAATCGCAGTACTCTTCCAATTTTAGGGTGCTGATGTCTTAACTCGTCCAGGCGGCCGAACTTTCTATTGAATACGAACGAGATTCCTTTAGTCATCTCGAGGTCTTGGGCAACACAGTGGGCTAGAGAGACGTTTTCTGGAACACCAAACAGATCTTGCTGAACTTCTGCGGTCACGCCGAATCTAGCACTCTTTCTCGCTGCGTAATTTGACATAAATTGATTAAAACTTGGCTGTGCGGCGTCTTTCATCTCCTGTTGGAGGACTCGGGCTTCTTCTGTTTCATTTGAGCCAGCATATTGTGCAAGACGATTTATGTGAATAACTTTTGGTTTACCGTTTGGCAACTTCTTAATTCTGTATATTACGTCATTTATTTTCTTCTTAACTTCATACGGACCTTCCCATTGTCTTTGCAGTTTAGGACACAAGCCGCGACGACGTTGTGGATTATAAAGCCAGACAAGATCACCTACTTCGAAGCTTTCATTCTTGCATCGAGAATCATATTGATCTTTCATTCTGTCACTGGCTATCTGGATGTGTTGTCGGGCAAATTCATGAATGTTGTTCATTCGTAACTTCAGGCGGTCGACGTATTCTTCGCCTGCAACATGTTCCTCGGAAGGTCTGCAGCCAAACTCTAGGTCGCAGGGCAAACGAACTTCACGACCCAACATCAGGCAGGTTGGTGTTTGACCTGTAGTTTCATTTACGGCCGAGCGGTAGGCCATCAGGAATAAATGAATGTGTTGGTCCCAATCTCGCTGATTTTCAGATACAACTTTGGACAAGTGTTTACCCATCGTTCGGTTCATCCTTTCGACCATCCCATCTGATTGAGGATGCAGGGGTGTTGTTCTGGTCTTATTGACACCAATCAATTTACAAACGTTTTGGAAAAGAGCTGACTCAAAGTTTCGCCCTTGGTCGGAGTGGATCTCCAAGGGAACACCAAATCGGCTGAAGAATTATTTAACAAGTACCTACCTCTGCAACGGTAGCAGCTTCTTGATTTGGTAATGCATAGGCCTCGGTCCATTTCGTAAAATAATCCATGGCTACCAGGATGTATTTATTTCCAGCATCAGTTTCTGGAAATGGACCTGCAATGTCGATTGCTACTCTTTCCATAGGACTGCCAACATTATACTGTCTCATGGGTGCTCTCTTTTTACCAACTGGACCATTACCGGATGCACACAGTTCACATTTCTGGCACCATCTTCTTACATCATCTTTACAGTTCACCCAATAGAACCGTTCTCGAACCTTTTGCAGAGTCTTCGTAATACCAAAGTGTCCACCTGATGTACCGTCATGCAACTGACGCAATACTTCTGACACTTTACTTTTAGGTACAATCAACTGAAGCTTAGATTCTGTACCATCATCGTTCTCAAAGGTTCTGTACAGAAGATCATCTTTTAGTACCAGGCAATTCCATTGGCTCCAGTAGGCCTTGACTTCTGGACTACATGCACTAATGTTCTGCCAACTAGGTCTCTCACCTTGCCGCATCCAATCCAATACTCTTTTTATACATGGATCATCTTCTTGGGCGTGTTGTAACTGTTGGGGCTGCCATTGTTCATTAACTACGGTAGTTCTCTCACAGGGCAACGCTGTTCCTCTACTTTAAGCCGGTGATTACAACTTTCACCGCATGGCCGTATCGAGGAAGCATCTGTATTTGAACGAACTCTTCCAGCCCTCTTCACGCGTCTCTTCGGCATCGTGTCACGAATCACCCTCCGTACCATTTCCACCAAACGTTCATCTTTTCTCTTATCGCCTTTTTCCACTGCTATTACTCGATTGTTTCGTGAAGCTTGGCTAGCTGCTTCGTGTTCCAAGGCAATAGCAAGTGCTTCACCTAAAACTTTCGGTCTTGCTAGTCGTAAGGCTTTCTGTAGTTCACTCTCTTTCAACCCATTGATGAAGGTATCTACGGCAATTTCTTCTAAAATACTGTCTGGCGCCTCCGGATAAGCCAACCGCACCACACGAGCAACATCTGCTTCAAATTCTTGCAGATTCTCACTTGCTCGTTGACTTTTACTTCGCAGTTGTGCTTTGTATACTTGTTGTAGATGAGCATCTCCATAGCGTTTTTCTAGACGAGTGAACAAGGTCTGGTAACATTTTTCTTGACCCTTCGGAATTGACCTTAAGATATCTGCAGCATCACCTCGTAAAGCAGCAGTCAATGAAACAGCCTTTTCTTGTTCGGTCCAATGATTGGCGGTCGCAATAGCTTCGAATTGTCTAAGGTATATGGACCAAGAGGACTTTCCATCAAATGGTGGTAATTTGAATCTCATATTATGCGACATTTCATCTCTCGGTAGTTCATCTTTCACTACAGGATCTAAACATACTGCATGAACTGACGGTTGCACTTTTGTATCGGTTATCATGCTCTCTAATTCTTTGATCTTCTCTTCTACGGCCAAAACTACTGCATTAACTGAAGGTAGGACTTTCGTATTGGTTACCATAGTCTCTAGTTGTTTGATCTTCTCTTCTAACATTTCTTTACTGTCGTCTACGCTTTTCTGTATCTTATCGAATGTTCTAGAAACCTCTTCAAATTTCTCGTCGTTCTGTCTACAAACGTCTTTAATTACTTGAGAAACACTTTCAAATTTCTCGTTGCTCTGTCTACAAACTTCTTTAATTACTTGAGAAGTCTCGTCGATCTTTTGAGAAATGGTTTCGAATTTCTCATTATTTATCTTAGAAGTATCATCGATCGTTTCAGAAAGTTTTTAATTTCGATAAGATTGCTTGTTCTGCTGACTGGAAGTGGAACGTCTTTGGGTCTTCTCCGTTCTTCGTGAGGACATCCTCGAGTCGTGCTTGTAGGACTATCTTGAGCCCACTGCTGTCCAGATCCCGTTCCTCTAGCTGTTCACGGAGCTGTTTTACTGTAAGTTCTTGTAGCAACATCTTTGGTCGGCACACACGTACTTTCCAAAATGTCTTTTAAAAGTCTTTCTGAATACCGAACAATCAACGCACTTTAACTATTCCCGACGAATAAAGTCCAAAAGTCTTTCCGAATACCGAACAATTAACGCACTCCGGTTATTCCCGACGAATAAAGTTCAAAAGTCTTTTAAAGTCTCTCTGTAATTCACTTATTTATATCGCACTAACTTTACCCCACACCTGACACCAACTGTAACAAAAACGAGCGTTCGGGTTTTTATTTACGACTTTATTATTTATTTATACAAGTTTACTTTACAAACTTTAGCTTAAGACTAAAAACTATTTACAAATATGCCCGTATTTATACCCAGTTGTTATTCTGGAACAATCGACGCCCATCTCTAGCTATCAGCGTGTTCCGCCTACGAGTCGTACGTTCGAGAAGTTCCTCCTCCTTTCCGCCGAGGCCTAGATCATTCGATGACGTCATTCTCGAGGTGTTTACTGTTATACGGCGGTCGGCCAAGATTTCTCTTTTGTTACAGTATTATTAATATTATTTATTTATAATTTAAAATAGCATACCTATATACATTAAAGTCAGAATTAAGTATTAGTTTTGAGAGTAAACTAAATGTAAGCCCAAATACTTACGATGTCGGGATAGTACCACGAGGTTTTTTCCTGGTTTTCCCTCGTGATTTACTATGGAATCTCTAGCGCAAGAATTTTACTGCCATCGTTGCATTTGTTGTCTTTTTAAAGACAGATCACACGCTATGATTTTTTGTTGGCGGATATTCTTGAGTTGGGGTTGATTTCATGTAATCGAATGAACTATATTTTAGTAAAGTCGTCCCAGGAACGCAACTCATCAATATTGGCAATATCATTTTAAAGTCTTCTACTTTAAAATGTATAATACTGCATTGCCGATATAAATGAGTCAGATTAAATAAATTATTAGAAGAATTTTTTACTAAGCAACAACATTTTTGTTTATTTAGTATTATTTTGTATTTTGACAACGACACCCGAATTGGGGGTCGAAACGGTAATAAATTCATTTTTTTGGTAAAATTGTGGCTTATTTCCCATTTAAAATAGTTTATTATAAAAATGCCACAAGGAAATAGCTTCAGAACAACAGCAGAAATAAAGAGACGAACGAAGTTAGGGTGGGCCTCGTTTGGTAAACTGAGTTTCATATTGAAGAATAATAAATACGCTCAATATATAAAAACGAAAATCTACGACCAATGTATTCTTCCGGTCCTTACATATGGATGTCAAACATGGACGTTCACAAAAGCGAATATGGACAGAATTGCGAAAACACAAAGAGCAATGGAAAGACAAATGATCAACGTAAGACTGTCAGATAGAAAAAGGAATTCCTGGATAAGAAATATCACAAAAGTTAAAGATGCTACTCGTCAAACAGCTAAACTAAAATGGAAATTCGCCGGTCACACGATTAGACAAAAAGGCGAAAGATGGAATAAAATTATTACAGAGTGGAGACCATAGACATACAAACGAAAGCGAGAAAGACCACAGATGAGATGGGTAGATGACCTAAAACACCAAGCAGGCTCAAAATGGATGCACATGGCCCAGGATAGAGAAAGATGGAGGAGCGAAGGTGAGGCCTATGTCCAATATTGGATGTCGCAAGGCTAATAGATAGAATGAATGCATAAATTAGTTACCAAATTAAATAAACAACCAAATTTGAAATCTATGCTTTTTCTCGTGAGGATCTTTCAGTGCGTCACAGTTTTTCGATTTCTTTCTAACGGATTAAATTGTATGTGACAGAAAAAAACTCACGTCGGTGATTACATTTCGTCGGTGACATTTATTCTAGTTGTCAATAGTTATCATAATTGAAAATAAAATAATTTGCGAATTATATACGAATATAATCTGAACAATTTAAAAAACTATACAAATCAAAGAAAATACCATTTTGTAAATGGAATAAACACAATTGATTTGTTTTTTTGCCAAATTGCAAATAAAATGTGACAACTGTCAGATGTAACTAAAATGTCATGTCACTAAAATGTATATTATCACGGACTTATCTTTTTTTCTATCATTTGTGACGCACTGAAAAATGCTCATGAAAAGAATCATACCCTAGTAATTTTTCTACCACAGCAACTTTCCTGTAGCAAATTAATTGTTAGTTATATTATATTTACGAGTAATATCAGTTAACTTTTAATTTACCTTTTAAATTTATTTTCATTGACAACATCATTATAAAGTATGCTTTGAAACAAATGAATGTTAAATGTATCAGCCAAATTATTTATTAATATAAATAGTATTAACTGGTGTTACAAAACCTGGTAATACTTTTGTAGTTGAAATTTTTGTAACAATTTTTATATTTTGAATTTCAATTTTTCAACCGAACAATTGACATTTTTTGTTTTGGGCGAAACCATTAGAAATTATTACCAGCTTTTGTGACACGACTACATAGATACTATTTACTTCATAATATACTTCCATAACGTTCATTTGTTTCAAAGCATACTTTATACGTTCTCAAGATGTAGGTAAATTAAAAAGTTATTAACTGATCTTACTCGTAAATACAATTTAACTAACAACATTGGGTACAATAACGTTACTAGGGTAGAAAAACTTTTAGGGTAGATGTTAAAATAGTTGTTTAATTTAATAATTAATTCATACATATTAATTACTTATTAGTATGGTAAAATATTGGTTGTAACATAATTTTAAAGTAATTAAATTCAATTAAGTTGCACTTGTATACGTTTTATTTTAATCTTTAATTACGTTTTTATTTTCATCTTTGATTATTAGTGTATATTTCTAAAACCAGATTACAATTTTTTTTTGCAAAAAAATTTAATTAAAATTCTCGCGGATATAAAATATCCGCGAAACGTAAAATCTATAGCTCTTTTTTAAATATTTACAAAACTAAACATGCTATGTACATACTACCTTATACCAAAAGAAAAGTTGTAATATTTACTACAAAATGCAATACGAATATACAGGGTGTTCCACTTAAAAAAAATGAGAAAATTTTTTATTTGCAAATAGTGATCACACTGTATATTTTATGGCTATAAGTAAAAGATATTAAATTATTTAAAAATGACACAATATTATAAAAACTTTGACTTATCACTTAAATATTTTTATTACCTTGGAAACATCATCCACAGCCCTATAAACAGTATAGACATTACCATTTTTCTCAATAAAAATGTAAATATTTCAAAAATTATTAACTTTAGGCCTATAAGACCTTATACAAATTTTTCATACTTTTAAAAACTATATTTAAAAATGATTTAATATATAGGGTGATCCATTAAAAAAAAATAGTAATGTGTCGGAACCCAATCGATTCGGGTGTACGGTAAAAATTGCTAACGACTATAGTGTTTCAAGTTTTTACGGTCGCCGTAGTTTGAGGATTACAAAAACAAATACGTACCTTTAAAATAAGTAAATTTTAGTGTATAAGTTATATTTTTAATAATAGTTTTAGTGTATAGTTTGAAAAAATAATAACAGTGGTTTGGTTTATGTGCATTTTTGTGAAGTAAGTGACAATGGAAAAAACAAGTATCCCGCCAGATCGGGGTAAATCAAAAAGCAGTGAAGAGGATGAGGAAATTATGGATACGGAGATCAATGGAAAAAGAAATAAGGAAACCGAAGAGGAAAACGAGAGACTAAAAAGAAGAAAACTAATAGAAAATCCAAATAATGAGGCATCGGTAAGTATTGAAAAAAATGTAGAAAAAAATTAATATGCTGAGAGAGACCAAGGAACTTATTTTGTATTTATACAAAACCTGGAGGGGAACATCGGGAGGCTGCACTGCACAAGGTAGGGACTGCTCGTTTGATTATTAATTCAGCTCCAGAAATTTAAAATAACATCAATAATATGACAGTCGTAGGAAAAAATAGGGTTAAGGTAGAGTTAAACTCTTCAAAAAGCGCAAATATTTTAGTCAATTCACAAATTTTGAAAGAAAAAAGATACGAGGCTTACATACCAACTTTTTTAACACAACGTAAAGGTGTTATTAAGGAGGTTGACCTTGAGCTATCTGAAAAAGAACTAGCAAAAATTATTGAACCTCGATATGGAAATAATTTAGAAATTGTAGATGTAAAAAGAATGGTACGAAAGAAAGATAACGAATTGGTCCCAACTTCTACTATAATTGTGACATTCAGAGGTCAAATCGTCCCAAATCAGGTAATAATAGAAAAATTGATTTATAACGTTGAATTGTATGTTCCCAGAGTCATTCAATGCATTAAATGTATGAGATACGTACACGTAATGGACAACTGTAGAGGAACTCTGCGTTGCAGACACTGTGGAGAAAATCATGAAACGGATGTATGTGAAAAAACAAGTGAACCAATTTGTATTTTATGCGGAGGCGATCATTCAGCAACAGATCGTAAAAATTGCCCAGAATTCGATACCCAAAAAAAAATAAAAAAGATTATGGTAACGGAAACCATACCATATAATGAAGCAAAAGAGAAAGTTGAAAAAAGTTATGCTCATGTAGTATTAGACCGAACTTCAAACGTAGGACATCGATTTACTTCCTACAAATCGCAACATAGATATAAAAATATCACATCTATTGCAGAATCGTCGGGATATTCTCAGCAACACAAATCAATTTTGGAAACTCCTAAAATAACATCTCACCCTGTATATGAAAAATATCGGAATATTCCACAATATAGTGAAAAAAATTTTACACAATCTCAAAATAATATACACCAACAAAAGTCAAAAATAGAAGAGTTGTGCTATTATCTTAACCTCATTTGTCAGGCCATGATGTTCCGGAATGTGTGGGCTCCAAAATTATATGGGAGTGCATGTATTTCGTTACATCATGCTATGGTACGCTGGACAAGCCATACAGTCTGTAGTCAACACCCCGATGTATGAGCGGGAACAAAAGGTGAAAAATACTCATACTCTCATGAGTCGCATCTGGCGAGTCATGAGGGCCTTCACATGTTACTCTCTTTCAACTTGTCTTGAGTAAAATTTCTTTAATCTTTCCTATCGGCCTCACTTGGCCAATTCTTACTTTTTCCGACCCCGAATGGCTATTAGGTTTCCGAGGGCAGACGGGTCACTATTTTCTACTTCTATCACTTCTTCTATCAATACTTCTCACCGAATGATTGCCGGTATAAGTAATCCCCCACTTACTGACCAACGGCTTCGGGCGGATGAGTTGGTGAGTGGTAGGGCACTCTGTTGTCCTGAGATCGAGAAATCGGTCTCAAAGGCGGAGGAACCAGGAAATGGTCAACGGCATCAGGATATAGAAGGCCAGGAGAAACCACTACATTAAAGATCCTTGTGGATATCTCTAGTACAGCTTCCCATGACAGATAAGGAAACTATACATACATTTAATGATCATGGACTTCGGAATCCAAGATCCGTCAGGGGAGGAAGATCACAACCAGACCACGGGGCCTCTCAGGTCGTCAACAAAAGAAAACCCCGTGTCGTGGAAATTCACAAGATAGCTACGTGGAACGTAACAACTATGTTTGAAGGTGCGAAATTACAAAATATTCAGCTAGAAATGGCCAGACTAGACATTCCTATCCTAGGTATATGCGAGACGACATGGCTAGTGTCAAACATATTTGAGAGTAATGGATACATTGTATACCACTCGGGAAAGGCAGAAGGACCCAGACGTAACGGAGTCGCAATCATTGTCAAAGAAGAAATTCGTAACTGTATCCGAAATTTCGTCCCCTTCAATGATCGTATCATGATGATTCAGCTGCAAAATAAACTACTGAATATTAATATAATACAAGTCTATGCACCAACAGCTGACAAACCTGATGAAGAAATTGAGCAATTCTACAGCGAAATTAAACAAATTCTCCGGAGCACAAAAAAACATGAAGCTACAATTATTATGGGAGACTTCAACTTAAAAGTCGGTGCCGAAATCACACAAGATATAACCGGAAAGTATGGACTTGGAGAAAGGAACGAAAGAGGGCAAAGACTTAATACAGTTCTGCCAAGAAGAGGAATGCATTATATCAAATACTTTGTTTCAGCAACCTAAAAGACGACTATATACCTGGAAATCTCCAGCTGATCAAGAGGGAAAGATAGTCAGAAATCAAATTGACTACATTATCATTAATAGAAGATTTAGAAACAGTATTACATCTGCAAAAACATACCCAAGTGCAGACGCAGCAACTAACCATAATCTGCTCTGTGCTGGATTTAAACTAAAACTAAAAAGAATAAAAGCCCCCACAACGCAGAAGAAACCTAATACTCGACTCCTAAGAAATGCCGTAATAGCAGATGAGTTCGGAAATAAGATAAATCGTGAGATTAAAGAGCAGTTAGAAAGATCTGAACAAGAAAATATCGGTCAAAATCATATCATGAATTCTGCCATGGTCACCATAGCAAACGAAGTTTTGAAACCAGAAAAAGACTCAATAAAGAAAAAGGATTGGATGACCGATAAAATACTAGACCTTATTCAACAAAGAAGAAATTGGAAAAACAAAGACGAGATTCGGTATAGAGAGATATATCGACAAATCAGGTACGAGGTTAAGCGAGCAAAAGAGGACTGGATGGAACAAAGATGTCGTGAAATGGAAGAACTACAAAGAAAACATGACGAGTTTAATATACATAAAAAGCTTAAAGAAATTACCTACACTCAGAGAAAAAGAACTCCTCACTTTATAAGAAACTCCAAAGGTAAAATAATTCTCGACTTGGATGAAAAAAAGGAAGAATGGACTAACTATATAAAAGAGCTCTTCCTGGATACGAGGTCACCACTTAACACCACAAAGTATACGAATACTGGTCCTAGCATTTTAAAAGCGGAAGTAGAGAAAGCCATCAAACAGAGCAAAAATGGGAAATCTCCAGGCCCTGACCAAGTACCATCAGACTGGCTCAAACTTCTGGATGACGACAATGTCTCACAACTAACAAACATTTATAACCATATATACGAGACTGGAATGATGCCACAGATATGGTTAGAGTCTACATTTATTCCACTCCCAAAAAAAACCTAATACATCATCATGTAAAGACTTTAGACTAATTAGTCTCATGAGCCACTCTCTCAAGCTACTTCTTAAGTAATTCTTAATAGAATCAAGCAGAAATGTGAAGAGACAATGGGAAACAAACAATTCGGTTTCAGAGAAGGATTGGGAACAAGGGAAGCTTTGTTCTCAATGTTAACATTACTTCAACGATCATGGGAAGTACAGAAACCAATTTACGTCTGCTTTATAGATTTTGAGAAGGCGTTTGATAGAGTTCAACATGATAGGTTGTTTCAATATCTAGAAATGATTGGAATAGATGATAAAGATCTGAGACTTTTACAACATCTGGTAGACGGCAAAGAAACAGACAAAATTTGCATTCAAAGAGGTGTCAGACAGGGTTGTGTGTTATCCCCAACTTTGTTTAACGTATACTCAGAAATAACTTTTAATGAAGCCTTGGAAGGACAATGTGGAGTTCAAATCGGGGGTGAAACTATTAACAACATCAGATATGCAGACGACACCGCGATCATGGCTGAAAACATCGAAGATCTTCAATTCCTTATAGATCGAGTCACTAGAGAATGCTCCAATAACGGACTTAACATAAATGCAACAAAGACAAAGTTACTTGTGGTTAGTAAACAAGACGTCGGCCCTATGCAACTAATTGTCAGTGATGAATCAATAACAAAAGTTAACCATTTTAAATACCTAGGATGTTGGATAAATAATAATAATAATAATAATATTTATTGCTTCTTGGAATACAATAAGTCCATAGCAAGAGGTTTGTTCGACAATACAATAATAAAATTTTTTGAACAAATACGTATAGTGACATGCAGAGATAGTATAACAAAATAAATAGGTATTAAATGAGTAATACACACATGACAAAATTACATTACAAAGAGACGAATAATAGTGATACAAAAATTTCAAACAAAAAAAAAATGTAAACATATATATAAATAAACGGTAAATATAGAATTGCACAATGGAACTTATATGAGAAAAATTATTCATTCAAGATAAACGCTCTGAGTTTTAAAATGTTCCATATGTACCCCGCAATGATTTTAGCGTTGTTGGGAGTGAGATTATCAAGAGCATTTAATAGTGAATCCATACTTTGAAAACAAATAACTACTGGTTTCATAGTGCTATAGATAGGACAGTTAAATAGAAGGTGATCAATAGTTTCGAGTTGTCTTGTGTTACAGGCAGTGCAAATATTATCTGGATCGATAGAATAGTAACATCCCTTATAGGTGAATGAAATTCGAAATTTATTACACAGTCTCAGTTGGGTTATAGTCCGCGTGACCTGTATTGGCAGTTTAAGTAATAGGTAAGGTTTGGGGTTCTATATACTTTAAATGTAGGGTAGAAAGACAGAAAAGAAGACCTCTGAGATAAAGTTATGTCCATTTCATGCAATTTGTTATAAAATTTTAGCAGTAACATTTTCTTATTTTTATTAAGCGAAGTAAGACTGAGATTAATCCATATATCTGTACAATCAATGAAATCAAACATACCTTTAACCTGTGCTGCCCAATTATGTGCCTCATCTGCTAAACCTACTAATCGTAGTTGTTGATTGTAACAAAGTTTGCGATAACGTTTATCGTCCATAAGCAGAATTTTTTGTAACCAACTCAAAGTCATTTTAAAAAGATTATACGAATATTTTACACGTCCCGTTTCTAACCGCGTTGCATAGTCAGGGGTGTTTTTTGGGAGTAACAGAATTCGTTTTAAATAAGTAGTTTGTACTTTTTCGAGAGCTTCAGTGTATCTAAGTGCCCAAACGGGAACGCAGTTTGACATCACACTCAATGCCAGTGACTCAAAGAGTTTGATTCTTGGTGACCACGAGTCTATTTTACTAGATGTTAAAATTGGAAGAATTGATCCAACTGCTTGCTTGGCTTTATCGATGGTTGTATACGACATTTCGCGAAAAAGTGATGATTTAGTAAATGTCACTCCCAAATAGTTGTATGCATTGGTTGAGATCACTGGATTATTGTTGTAAAAAAAATTAATCTTGTTTGTGGTATGGCCACCTTTTGAAAATATGAGTATTTTTGTTTTTGTGGTATTAACAGTGAGATTTGAAGCATTTACTTTAAAATAAGCAGTTTGGTATAAATTTTTAACGATTTGTAGGATCCTAGATGTCACACCAGAACGGTATAATTTTTGCCAGAGTAATGCGTGATTTACCGAGTCAAATGCTCTTTTAAAGTCAACAAAGATGGAGAATAGCTTACGTTTTTTATGTCTTATGTGAAACTGAATAATAGAGCTCAAGGTGTAAACATTGTCAATACAACCGCGGCCTGGTCTGAAACCCGCTTGAGATTCAGGTAGAATATGGTATTCCTCGCACCAAGATGAAAGTCTAGACTGAAGTATGTTGGTAAAAATTTTAAGTGAGCAATTTAATAGTGCCAGACCTCTATAATTTGTGGGTTCATCAGGAGGTCCACTTTTATGAAGCATCGAAAGAAGAATTTCACACCAACTTTTAGGAATGGTTCCGGTTTCAAAAATCTTATTAAACAGAGATGACATATAAAGCACCCAATTATGAGGAAGACTTTTATATACTTCATAAGGAATAATGTCCAAGCCGGAAGATTTTTTATTTTTGCACTTGTTAAGTGCTGCGTACACTTCAGAAGTCGTAATTGTTGCATCTAAGTAAGGATGACGGACATCTATAAAGACAGAGCTGTCAGTTAGGCGGTTGGCGTACAACTGATTGTAAAAGTTTTCCCAAATTTCAATGCTTAGTGAAAAACGTTTGTTATAGCCACGCGCCTGCTTTACCGTTAGCCAAAATTCCTTTGAATCGTTTACATTAGATAATTTGGTAATTATGTTGGTTTCGTATGTTTTTTTTTGTACTTAATTAATTTTTTATACTCTTTTTTCCGTTCAATATAGTTGGCTCTGACATTTGCGGTAAAGTTTTGTTTCCTACATTCGGTTAATAGTACTTTTAAATTTGTTTTTCCATTAATACAATCTAGATCAAACCAGGGTTTATTTAAACTTCTTCTACTATCATTGGTTTTTATAGTTACATGTTTAATTAAATCTAAACTTTCACAACATTCTACAATAGTTCTGTAAAAATTGTCATATGAAAGTTGTACGTCATTAATAAATCTGACATTAGGGGACGACCGCATGCACAATTTAAACGATAATGCTTTATCATCATCCCACAATAATAATTTTTTAGTGAATGAACTAGGAGCGCCCACATTATCTATAGCAGTAGAATATTGTTGATGAAGTTTCAGACAAACCGGAAAATGATCTGATAAATAATCGTCATCACCAACTTCCAAATCAAAAACGTTTGAAAGGTAAAGACTATTTACCCACACCAGGTCGACAGTGCTGCAACCTTGAGGTGTGATACATGTAAATTTCGCTGGACGATCGCTAGAAGTTCTTCCGTTAAGCAGGTTGAAGGAATTGTTATCCATAAAATCAAGTAGAGTTGTGCCCCTTTTGTTTTTAATAATATCGCGGCTTAACCTAGTTTCATATAAACTTGTATTACTAATTATTTCATCCGGAATAGAACCCAACGTCCCGAGACGGCTATTAAAATCACCTCCAATTATGATAGCGCAGTCAGAGTAATTATTTGTTATCTCATTCAGGGTACATTGGAACAGATTTAACATATGTTCAATATCAAATGACGGCTTAAAATATAAGTTGCATACTATATATTTTTCACAAGGTGCATCTATTAACATAAACAACCACCATGACCACTGATGGAGAACAATTAGATCTAAAGTTTTTTTATATACAACACAGAGACCCCCACTTGGTCTACCTAACGACTTTTCTTTGACAGCAGGTATGGAAATTATTTTATATTGTTCGTTTAAACCTATTGGATTTGACACATGCCAGGTTTCACTTCTTCTTCTTCATGTGCCATCTCCTCTAAGAAGGTTGGCAACCATCACGGCAATTCGCACTTTCGATACCGCTGCTCTAAAGAGATCAGCAGAAGTGCAATTAAACCAAGCTCTCAAATTGTTTAACCAGGAGATGCGTCTTCTTCCGCGACTCCTTCTACCCTGTATTCTTCCTTGCATTATTATTAGGTTTCACTGACGCATAACAAATCAAAATCAAAGTGGTCTCTTAAGTAATTTTCTAGATTTGAATAACCGTGACAGTTCCAAAAAATAATTGTTTTTAGTTTTTTGATGAATTAGCCAATTTATTACCCTTTTTTGTATTATGAATAGGGGAACTGTCTTCTTCCCGATTGCGTTTTGGACGGTCAGATTGTGTTGAGATTATAGTCGGGTTGCCATCAATAACAATGGTTGGTTGTCCCTTAACATATTTTATTGTTAGGTTTTCTTCACCTTGATCTTTTCTTCTTGTGAGCTCATTTCTGACCTCGGATAAAAGCTGTAATTGTTGGGGTGTGGAGTCCGATATAATGTTTACCCTGGGATACTTATATTTTGGTACCTTATATTTATTTTTTAATATTGACAATACCTGATCCCGTGAATTTAAAGTGATGCGGAACACTCGAGATTTGTTTAAATCTATTTTTCCTAACCGAGCAGCTGATTTGATCTGAAAGTGGTTTTTTGGTATTACATTTTCTAAGATCTCTGATGCTTTAGAAATATCATCTTCGGTATTATTGCTTTCTGGTACGCCCGTTATTATTATATTTTCAGATCTTTTAAGCCTTTCATATGACTCTTGAAATACGCTTTCACTCGTAGTTGGCACATTTTTGCTTTCCAGTTTAATAACCTTATTTTCTAAAGCCTTTAAATTGTTATTAAGGCTTTGATTTTCTTTGCGTAAGTCTGAAATGTCAGCAACACATGTACTTATTATTTGTGACTGAGCGCTTACTAAATCTGTTAAATTATTAATTTGCGTTTTTCAATCAGTTAAAGCGCTATTAAGGATTGTAAACTGGGCCATTATAGCATTAAAGTGGGAGGTTTCAATATCACCGCTTGGCGAAATACACCTAGAACATTTCCAACTGCGAAGTGTAGTAGAATCTCCATCAGTAGGCTGCGGTTCGGCACAAACTCCGTGCCATGGCCGTTTACATTGTAAACAGACCAGAGAACTGCTGTCATTAGATGGTATCGTCTTCCCACACGCATGGCAATCAGACATTTTGATAGGATAGCAGTTTTGATAGTATGTTGGTGTCAATACAATAATTATTAATTTCAACTTACTTCAGAAGTTTTTTCTTCAAATTTATAACACTGTTTATTGTTGCCAATCCACTTTTTATTCACTGAACTGTACTAATAGTATAGTAAAAACTCAGAATACCTACGTAATTATTTTGCCGAAAACCAGTGTTCTAGAACGATGTGAACTGGTCGGCGGTTACGAACAAATAAATTCTAAAATACCTAGGATGTTGAATAAACGAGACACTAAATCCGGATGAAAAAATTAAAACTCGTATAGAAATTGCAAGAGGAGCATTTATGAAACTTAGATCTATTCTGAACAACTCTCAGCTGAACTTACAACTAAGAATCAATTTCCTAAAATGTTATGTGTATCCTGTATTACTATATGGATGTGAAACCTGGGTCATGAAGGTTAACATGATGAACAAATTAGAAGCCTTTGGGATGTGGTCATATCGTAGAATGCTCAGAATATCTTGGTTCAACGCATTTCTAACAGAGAAGTCTTAAACAGAGTAGGTCAAGGCGAAGGTGACTTAATGAAGATGATAAAAAAGAGAAAACTTGAATATCTGGGGCATATAATGAGAGGTAGCAGATACAGGATGCTGCAGTTAATACTCAATGGAAAGATCGACGGAACAAGAGGAATTGGTCGAAAGAAATATTCATGGCTCCGAAACCTTCGTCAATGGACTGGCTTATCAGCAGATCAATTGTTACATGCCGCACAAGATCGAGAACGATATCGGCAAATTGTTATGGAAGCTACCCACGCCTAAAAATTTGGGCACGGTACTTAAAGAAGAAGAAGATCTTAACCTCATTTAAAGAACTTTTAACAAATAAGAATTTACAATCCGCAGAGGATTCAATGTTAATAGATACATTAATAAAAGATTTAAACAAAACAATAAATAGGTAAATTCAATATCCTTCAGTATAATATAAGGTCATTAATACAAAATAAAGGGTTACTAGAAAAATTTTTGTTTGATAATAATATACATTTGAGTATTTTAAATGAAACTTGGTTGAAGAAACATTTGAGACCAAACTTCAATGGGTATCATTTTTTTCGTTCTGATCGCCAGGACGGTTTCGGTGGCGTTGGTATTCTTCTAAAGAAAAATATTGCTTTTAATAATACAAAGATTTTTAAGGGTATTGAAAATTTAATGACTGTTTATCTAAGTGTTAAAGTAAGTAACTCATTTACGCTAAATGTTTATTCGATATATGCTAAACCGAAATTAAATATATCTGAAAGAAATTGGACATTGTTTTTTGAAAGCTTGGAAAAACCTTTTATTTTGGCGGGAGACTTTAATTGTCACCATCAAGTGTGGGGTTGTGATATTACTGATAGAGCAGGAATTAATTTACTTTCAGTAATTGAAAATTGCAACTTAGTTTTTCTTAATAACGGTGCAGAAACTCTCATTCCTACATTAAATCAAAAAAATAAATCGGCAATAGATATTTCTATTGTATCTCCTGATTTGGCTACATTGTGCAATTGGCAAACAGAAATAACTAGTTTAGGATCTAATCATTTTCCCATATTAATTGAAATAAAAAGTGATAATTATGTTATAAACACAAATAAAAACAGATGGAATTTAAACAAGGCAAATTGGTCACTTTTTTCTGAAAATATTGAACAAGGTATTAATCAAAATAATATAAAAGGATATGACAAGTTTATAGCAGAAGTAAACAAAGCTGCAGGCAATTCAATACCCAAAAAGAAAAAAGTGATCAATTCGAAATTTAATAAACATTGGTGGAATGAAGAATGTGACATATTAATGAAAAATCAAAAACTCTTTTGCGATTTAAACGAAATTCAAATGCAGTAAATTATATTTGCCTACAAAGAGCAATGGCTCTATGTAAAAAACTAATAAAAAAGCGCAAAAAAGAATCTTGGAAGAATTTTTGTAATTCTATAAATAAAAATACTCCAATAACACAAATATGGACAGAGGTTAGAAAGTTAAAAAATATTTATAAAGAACCAGTCAGTAAAGTAGTAGCAGGGGAGTGGACAACAATCTTTATAAACCAAGTCACGCCGCCATGGGTTGCAGAAGAAGAAGAAGCTTATCCTCGTCAAGTAGAAAATATCAATACAATTGAAATGGGCAGTCTACTAAAGAAATTTAGTCTCAAAGAGTTGCAGAACAGTATTAAAAATCACAAAAATACAGCTCCTGGTATGGACAATATTCATTATGTAATGTTATACAACCTTCCATTGTCCTGCAAAATTACTTTGTTGGAAATAATAAATAATATATGGGAAACCACGCAGTATCCAGAAGATTGGAAGAAGTACATTATGATTCCAATGTTGAAACCACAAAAAGATCCAAATTTAGCAGAATCCTACAGAGGTATATCACTGGCTCCCTGTGTTCTAAAAACATTCGAGCGAATGATCAAAACAAGAATGGAATATTGGCTAGAATCCAACCTCAAGCTACCAAAATATCAGTTTGGGTTTAGAAAAGCTCATTCCACAATAGAAAATATTACTCATTTAGTAGCTGATATTAATATTTCGTTTTCTTTAAATCGTTCCACTATAGCGTTATTTATGGATATAGAGGGAGCCTACGATAAAGTAGATCTTGAAATTCTACATCGACAAATGACACGAATTGGATTTAGTTATGAATTCTCTACAAAAATAATAAAATTATACCGGAATCGAATAATTGACTTTAAAGTAAAAGAGGAAATTTTAGATACAAGAATAACAAGTCTGGGATTACCTCAGGGCAGCGTTTTAAGTCCTCTATTATACACAATCTACACTTTTGACCTAGAAAGGCTGTCAGACGAATTTAGGGACATTAAGATACTGGAGTATGCGGACGATATATGCATTTACATTGATAATTGTGATCTTGAATGTGGTTACAGTTCTTTAAACCAATTTTTTCTTCAATTTAACGAATGGGGTCATGAGAAAGGCTTAAATATTTCACTAAAAAATCAAAATCATGTATATTCACCCGAAAACGCGCAGTTCCCAACCAAATTGTACTACAAGAGCATAGGTTTCCCGTTACTTCTCACGTAACATACCTAGGAGTAACTATTGATAGAAAATTACTCTGGAAAGAACACATAGAAAGAATATTAAAAAAAGCCGAGAAAGGACTAAATATATTAAGGGCTGTAAGTTCTTACAGCTGGGGAGCCGATCCAGAAATGTCCCTGTTATTATATAGATCATTTATTAGATCAATTCTTGATTACGGATGCTTTCTATACTCCCAAGCAGCCTCCAGTAACTTAAAAAAGATAGATAATTTAGTAAATAAATGCCTAAGATTGTCCATTGGAGCCTTTAAAAGTACACCAGTTTCAAATCTTTACGTGGAATGTTGCGAAATGCCTTTACAGTTAAGAAGAAAATATCTCTGTAATAAATTTTTGTGGAAAATTTTATCTAAAAATAGTAGTCTAGTTAGTAAACTTCACAACCTATTTATAATGGATTTGACTAATAAGTACTGGAAGAAAAAGGAATCACTTATTTTATGTGACTCATATAAAGACTGTTTAGAATATAAAGAAACAATGTATAGAAACGAAATGTTACCAATATACCAAACTTAATAGTCTGGGCTGATTATCGGAGAATAGGCCATTTTTGGGAAAAGTTATTTACCAGCAATTTTATTGCTGGAATCGAATTATAAGATCCTATATATTAATAATATAGGTATGCAAAGTCCTCAGATAGTGTGCTACTTTTTTTATAAACAAAATGGCGCCCGAAAATCGTGTTTTTTTCAATTATTGCTCTAGAACTCCGAAGATTTTAACTTTACAACAAAAACACTTAAATAAAAATTCACCGTGATTAAATTCTGCATAGAGACGTGTTTTTCCCGATCTGCTCCGACGAAAATTTTCCTCGGAAAATGCGGGTTTTCCCAACAAAATCTTTAATTTTCAAATAAAGTTTTAGATAAGTAATTATTTACCAATAATTAAATAATTTGGTGACTTAAAAGCCTTCTTGGTTTAGATTATAGTTCCAGAAGCTGGTGAAAATTAAACGAATATTTTAGCAACAACTCAATTGTTAATTAATAATTTACGGTCGCAATAATAACCAAAATAATTATGATACACTGATCAAATTTTGAAATCTTATAAAGATGAGATGCCTATTTAACATTTTGTCGACAAAATATAAATTTTTTATTTTTTTGCATAATCTTTAAATGTTTAAAAAAAATAGTTATAAACAAATTAACGTTTCTCAGAAAGTTTTTATTATATTATAATTTTAAAAAATAGCTAAAATGCGCATTTCAAATATCTTGAAAATGAATGCTTTAAAACTTTTTTGCAACCATTTGCAAAAAAGTTATGAAACAGCAAAATAAACATACGATTACTACGGTGTTAATAATTTTTTTTAATTCTTTCAAAGCGTAGAAGTGAGTTTAAAGTACAAGCTAATTATTTATAAAACAATATCGATTATCAGCTTAATGGTTATATTTTAATTAAAGATTATAAATATATTTTTTTGTAATTTACACGCGCGAAAGTAGAATAATACAGTACTGTAGCTACCTGCCCACATACACAACTCGCGCGAGTTTAAGCGTGTCAGTCGCTTCGAGTGAACATTTTATCTCCGGCTCTGTATCAAGCCCACTTTCGCGCTAAAAATTACAAAAAAAAGTATTTTTAATCTTTGATTAAAATATAACCATTGCACTAATTTTTGACATTCTTTGTGAGTAATTAGATTGTACCATAGACTCACTTTTAAGCGTTGAAACAATTAAAACAATGGAGATATCATATATTTATTTTGCTGTTTCCTAACTTTTTTGCAAATGGTTGGAAATTTTTTTTACAGCATTCATTTTCAAGACCTATGAAATAAGCATTTTAAGTATTTTTTAAAATTAGAATATAATAAACAATTTCTAAGAAATGTTAATTTGTTTATAACAATTTTTTTAAACATTTAAAGATTATGCAAAAAAATGAAAAATTTATATTTTGTCGACAAAATATTAAATAGGCATCACACCTTTATAATCTTTCTAAGTTTGATCAATGTCTCATGATTATTTTGGTTGTTATTGCGACTGTAAATTGTTAATTAACAATTGAATTGTTACTAAAATATTCATTTCATTTTAACCGGCTTCTGAATTTATAATCTATATCAAGAAAGCTTTTATTTCACCAAGCTATATAATTATTGATAAATAATTACTGGCCCAAAAAATTTATTTGAAAATTCGAGATTTTGTTGGGAAAACCCACATTTTCCGAGGAAAATTTTCGTCGGAGCAAATCGGGAAAAACATGCCTCTATGTAGAATTAAATAGGGGTGAATTTTTATTTGAGTATTTTTGGTGTAAAGTTAAAATCTTCGGAGTTATAGAGCAATAATTGAAAAAAATACGATTTTTCGGCGCCATTTTGTTTATAAAAAAAGAAGCACACTATCTGTGGACTTTGCATACCTATATTAATAATATATAGGATCTTATAATTCTATTAAAGCAATAAAATTGCTGGTAAATAACCTTTCTTTGTACTTTACTAATTAGACCAACGTATTATAACTATTTTTTTTCAAAATTTAAAGATTATGAAAAAAAAAAAGAAAAATTTATATTTTGTCGATAAAATATTAAACAAGCATCTCATCTTTATAATCTTTATAAGTTTGATCAATGTATCATGATTATTTTGGTTATTATTGCGATCGTAATTTGTTAATTAACAATTGAATTGTTGCTAAAATATTCGTTTAATTCTCACCGGCTTCTGGAATTACAATCTATACCAAGAAATCTTTGATGTTAATAAGTTATTTAATTATTGATTAATAATTACTTACCTAAAACTTTATTTGAAAATTATAGTTTTTGTTAGGAAAACCCGCATTTTCCGAGGAAAATTTTCGTCGGAGCAAATCGTGAAAAACATATCTCTATGCAGAATTTAATTGCGGTGAATTTTTATTTGAGTGTTTTTGTTGTAAAGTTAAAATCTTCGGAGTTATAGAGCAATAACTGGAAAAATACGATTTGTCGCCGCCATTTTGTTTATAAAAAAAGTAGCACACTATCTGCGGACTTTGCATACCTATATTATTAATATATAGGATTTTATAATTCGATTCCAGCAATAAAATTGCTGGTAAATAACTTTTCCATGAATTTTGCTAATTAGCCCAGAGTATAACTGATGTGCCTGAGATAGAAATACGATTTCTAAGAGAGTATTCCATGTATCCGAAGTCGTTGAGAAATATGATGTTTAATTCAGACATAGAAAATTATTTTAAAGATCATCATATCGTATTTACAGACGTATCTAAAAAAGACGATAAAACGTCTTGTGCATTTTGGGACCCTATAGAAAACTATTTCGAGGCAAAAAGACTTCCGAGTGAATTTTCAAGTTATTCAGCTGAGCAAATCGGTATATTAGAAGCATTAAAATATATAAAAAATAGTTTATTTAGTAAGCAAAAATTTTTAATAATATCAGATTTTAAAAGTGTTTTAGATAAACTTAAAAACATATCAACTAATTGTAATATTAATTATCTCTTACTAAATATTTTAGTTAATTTTAAAAACTTGCTCGAAGAAGGAAAAATAGTTAAGTTTGTTTGGGTTAAAGCTCACTGTGGGATTATCCATAATGAAAAAGTAGACATGCTCGCCAAGGAAGCATTAGATTCTGATAATTTTGTAAAATATTCGTTCATTCCGGAAGACCTATATACTATTTCCAAAAATATAATTAGGCAGGAATGGATGGATATACATATAGTCATTCCACCAAAGGACTTTTTTATAAAAGTATTCAGCCGAAAATTCCTACTAAACCATGGTTTTCTATTGGCATTGCAAAAAAAAATATGTAATTAGAATTATTTGTAGAATCAGATTTAATCATTCACTAGCACCTTCACACTTATTTAAATTAAAAATGGTAAACTCCCCAAACTGCGAATGTGGAGAATATAGCACACTAGAACATATGATATTAAATTGTAATAAAAATAGAACGAAGATCAATATGTTTATGGAATTAATTATAAAAATGAAATTTTTAGTAAAACCAATCAACCTATATGAACTAATAGTGTCGAACAATTTAGAAGTTTATAAGTTGTTATATCAACACATCTTCTTCTTAACGTGCCCTATCAAGTCCCCTTGACGTTGGCGATTAACATGGCGAAACTGTCTCTGTCTCGAGCTATTCTAAATAGGTGTTCTGCTTTCTTTATTCCTGTCCACTCCCGGATATTCTTCAACCAAGAGGCCTGCTTTCTACCAATTCCTCTGCGTCCTTCGATTTTACCCATCATAATAAGTTGAAGAATATTATACCGGTCTCCCCTTACTACGTGTCCAAAATAGGCCATCTTTCTATATTTGATGTTATCAAGCAGCTCGCGGGTAGCATTTGCTCTCTTAAGGACTGCCACACTGCCACATAAGGACTATCAACACATAAGCAGTTTAAATATAAGAATTTGAAGTATTAGTTTACAAAGAAAATGTATACCAAAATTGTACTACATAATTAGAAAAGATAAAAAAAATAAAAAATATAAAAAAAAATCATTTTAATACAAAAAAAAATTTGGTTAAAATAGATAAAAAAATGAGATAAAAAAGACCAAAAAATCAATAAATAAATAAATAAAAAAAAACAAAAAAAGAATTATGAGCACAATCAAAAAATATAATAAAAAAAATAATAAAAAAAATATTAAAAAAAAATCAATCATTGGAAGCGACACTAGACAATACGGGAGAAATATAACCACTGAATTCGGAACTGGATATGGAACTGGATAATAATTGAGAACTGTGTACGAACATTATTATTATGTGATTTGTAAGTTTGCCAATTGAATGATGTAGAATTTTTTACCATACTGATATTGTTTAAAAACATTAATATTATTGATATAAAATGTTAATAAATTTTATTTTTTGTTATAAGAATCAAAGGTAAATATGATTAGGCGAATGAAGCCATAGGTTTCGCAGTCAATATCCCAACCACACACACACACATTTAAAAAAATAAAATTTTGGTTCATACCGTCGTTCTGACTCACCCTGTATATTCGAAAATAATTTTAAATTATAGACGGCTTTGATATACATTAGATTTGTTAAAAATTTTTTTGTATATCCCATAGTTTAGCTGTAATCAAAGAAAACCAGAGGTTTGGCGCACCCTGTATATACACCGTTTTTAGGCGTCAAAGCCCTTCGGTAGGGATCTATGGAGGAGTATCACCAAGCTGCAAGCCCTTATCCCTTGCCGTACCGCTCCTCCATAGGCCGATCAGAGACCAGTTTATTCCAGACCAAGTCGTAGATTCTATACATATATAAATTTAATTGTGACACAATGAGATTAGAAAATCTCATTTTAAATAGTAAGCCGTTTTAAGAAAGATCGTTTTCATCTACAATAAGAGTTTTTTCACAATATTGAAACGATTGAAAAAAGTCGCTTTTTTGCTTAATGCTAATAAAAACCATGACGCAGTAAAAATTTCGGTGCCTACGAAATGGACGCCTTTTCTGTTGACTTCCCCAGATATTTATTTATGACAAATAAATCATATTTTATGACAAATACGACGAAGAGTCTAAAATTTATGAAAGTCCGTTCCTGCTTCTAAATATTTCATTCAACTCTAGGAGCGGCCTGCGGGGGCGGCTGTTGACAGGCGCTCGGTTCACCTTCTCCCCTTTCCATTCAAGAGGAAGCAACAAGTTGCCGAAATTCGTAACGGCAATTAAATGTATATTAAATTCCTCATATAAATGTGTTTTACGATTTGCTGCTTCAAACCGCCGCGCCAGTTTAAGTCCTGATTATTAGTAAAGCACGTGTCGCCGCCAACGAAAATCATTTTTGGTGAATGAAGATAAATAGCGAGGTGTACTCGTTTAAAATTTACGTTATTTAAAGGCGAGAGTATGTGGATAGAATAACACAGGTCAACATGAAGTTTAAGTATGAGTTCTGTACCTCTGATTTTGTTTACTAATTCCTAACTAAAGAAACAAAACTTTAAAGCACTCAATGGGAGTGTCGACAGAAGTGAAAACTTCTTATAGTATATAAATTACGACATCAATGCTTTTCCCCATCCAAAAAGAAGTGCTATAGCTATATTATATACGCGTTGCGTACGTTCTATGCTACTTATGTATACATACACATAATATACAGTGAGCACGTAAAGGTTGGAATAAATTCATGTTCTCGAGAATGGACGACCCAAAACAGGTCAATTTTTATTTTTAAATTACGACTTTTTGGCATATATATCATACTAGTGACGTCACCCATCTGGGCGTGATGACGTCATCGATGATTTTTTTAAATGAGAATAGTGGTCGTGTGATAGCTCATTTGAAAGGTAATTCAAATTCTCTATTCAGTAATATAAACATTAAGATAATTATTTATAAGGGTGTCCAAAAAATTTTTTTTGGATTAAATTTATTGACATAAAAAGAAGAATGTATGTAATTTATTTATTTCAAAATACATTTTACTGCTCGCAGAAAACAGGAAAAAATGTATATTTGAAAAATAATCATTGCTTTTCGCTTAAATTAAATGTTCAAATTGTCACGAGGCTGGTGGGTAGCTGCTTTAATATTGAATTTATGCAAAAAACAATATTTATTTGCCAAAAACACATTTTTTCCTGATATCTGATAGCAGTAAAATGTATTTTGAATTAAATAAATTAATTACAATCATTCTTCTTTTTATGTCAATAAATTTATTTCAAAAAAATTTTTTTTGGGCACCCTGTATAAATAATTATGTTAATGCTTATATTACTGAATAAAGAATTAAATTACCTTTCAAATGACCGCTATTCTCATTTAAAAAAATCAACGATGACGTCATCATGCCCAGATGGGTGACGTCACTAGTATGATATGTATGCTAAAAAGTCGTAATTTAAAAATAAAAATTGACCTGTTTCGGGATTTTTTCCAAAATCGTCCGTTCTTGAGAAAATGAATTTATTCCAACCTTTACGTGCTCACTGTATACAGGGTGTTTCATTAATAATTGTCCATATAGTAACTGGAGAAACCTTAGCACAAAATACAAAGATTTAACCTAAAACACTTAAATAAAATGTGGTTCCTTACTGAGTTACAGGGTGTTTTATATAAAAATTTAAAAACTATTTTTGCTCAGCATTTTTGAAACTATTCGACGTATCCTTTTCATACTTGGCAGGAAGTATAGGTACTGTACAAACTACTAAATTATG